>NC_083869.1:30493939-30796969 GCF_032452875.1 Bos javanicus
AATTGAAGTACAGTTGATTTACAGTATTTTATAGTCTTTTTTTTTTTCCATTTTCTGAGAAAATATGCTATTTGATAATTTTATGATTCTACTTATCCTGAATTCAGTTTTGTATTAGTGAAATGAATACACTTACCACAGGTAGATAGTATCCAGTTTTTGTTTTCAATTTAAAGTGAATAAATGTCTAATGATGTTCGATTGAAGCTATGTTAGTTTTGTTTTTTTTAAACTAACTGTGCTTTAATTTATATTAGAAAAGAATAAGTGATGTTCTTCAATAGGATTAGTTTTAAATTGGTGAGAAAAGTAGAAACCAGTGTACCCTCAAGCTCATTCTAATCTCAATGAATTTTGTTTCATGAGTAGTAGATATTAACAGATTTATTTTTAATTGCATACAGTAATTCAACTGAGAAGCAAGAGTCTGTGCAGTTAGCAGTGAGAACAGCAGAAAAGCTCCTTAAAGAACTAAAACCTCAGACTGTTCAGGGTCAAGTACAGCTTCGCATAATGGAAAACTATTGCCTGATGGCCACCAAACAGAAATCTAATGTGGAGCAGGCATTGAATACCTTCACCGAAATAGCAGCATCTGAGGTTAGTAGATGTTCTTTTTCAACTTCACATGTTACCTTTCCTTGCTGTGTTTAGTCGCATAGTTGTGTCCAGCTCTTTGCAACCCCATGAACTGTAGCCTGCCAGGCTCCTCTGTCCGTGGGGATTCTCCAGTCAAGAATACTGCAGTGGGTTGCCATGCCCTCCTCCAGGGGAACCTTCCCAACCCAGGGATCAAACCCAGGTCTTCCACCTTGCAGGCAGATTCTTTACCATGTACTCCACCAGTACCTTTCCTTGGTAGTGTAGAAATATGTGTTTTTATTAGTTGTTTATTTTCTGAAGATTGACTTCATTATTTACAATTATTAAAAATTAGGTATACAGTTTGGTATGATTTTCCATCAGGCACCTTTGTTTTCACAGGAGGCATTGTTACATGCTTACGTGTTGTTATCAGTTCAGTTCAGTCGCTCAGTCGTGTCCAACTGTTTGTGACCCCATGGACTGCAGCACGCCAAGCCTCCCTGTCCATCACCAACTCCGAGTTCACTCAAACTCATGTCCATTGAGTTAGTGATGCCATCCAACCATCTCATCCTCTGTCATCCCCTTTTCCTCCCACCTTCAGTCTTTCGCAGCATCCAGGTCTTTTCAAATGAGTCAGTTCTTCACATCAAGTGGCCAGGGTATTGGAGTTTCAGCTTTAACATCAGTCCTTCCAATGAATATTCAGGACTGATTTCCTTTAGGATGGACTGGTTGGATCTCCTTGCTATCCAAGGGATTCTCAAGAGTCTTCTCCAACACCACAGTTCAAAAGCATCATTTCTTCAGTGCTCAGCTTTCTTTCTAGTCCAACTCTCACATCCATACATGACTACTGGAAAAGCCATAGCTTTAACTAGACGGACCTTTGTTGACAAAATAATGTCTTTGCTTTTTAATATGCTGTCTAGGTTGGTCATAACTTTTCTTCCAAGGAGCAAGAATCTTTTAATTTCATGGCTGCAGTCACCATCTGAAGTGATTTTGGAGCCCCCAAAAGTAAAGTCAGCCACTGTTTCTCCGTCTATTTGCCATGAAGTGATGGGACTGGATGCCATGATCTTAGTTTTCTTACTGTTGAGTTTTAAACCAACTTTTTCACTCTGTTCTTTCACTTTAATCAAGAGACTCTTTAGTTCTTCACTTTCTGCCATAAGGGTGGTGTCATCTGCATATCTGAGGTTATTGATATTTCTCCTGGCAATCTTGATTCCAGCTTGTGCTTCATCCAGTCCAGCATTTCTCATGATGTACTCTGCATAGAAGTTAAATAAGCAGGGTGAACAATATACAGCCTTGATGTACTCCTTTCCTGAATGGAACCAGTCTGTTGTTCCATGTCCAGTTCTAACTGTTGCTTCTTGACCTGCATGCAGATTTCTCAGGAGGCAGGTCAGGTGGTATTCCCATCTCTTTCAGAATTTTCCACAGTTTGTTGTGATCCACATACTCAAAAGCTTTGGCATAGTCAATGAAGCAGATGTTTTTCTGGAACTCTCTTGCTTTTTTGTTTTTTTTTTTTCAGTGAAGCATATTAGGTTTATTTTCTAACTCAAAAGAAAAGTTTTTATCATTTTACCATTAAATATAATTTTTCTGTAAGTTTGGGAGATATTTTTCTCAGATTAAAGATGTTTCTTCCTATCTGATGTTTTTTTTATTTTTTTATTTTTTTTTAATTTTATTTTATTTTTAAACATTACATAATTGTATTAGTTTTGCCAAATATCAAAATGAATCTATCACAGGTATACATGTGCTCCCCATCCTGAACCCTCCTCCCTCCCCATACCATCCCTCTGGATCGTCCCAGTGCGCTAGCCTCAAGCATCCAGTATCGTGCATTGAACCTGGACTGGCATCTTGTTTCATACATGATATTTTACATGTTTCAATGCCATTCTCCCAAATCTTCCCACCCTCTCCCTCTCTCACAGAGTCCATAAGACTGTTCCATACATCAGTGTCTCTTTTGCTGTCTCGTACACAGGGTTATTGTTACCATCTTTCTAAATTCCATATATATGCGTTAGTATACTGTATTGGTGTTTTTCCTTCTGGCTTACTTCACTCTGTATAATAGGCTCCAGTTTCATCCACCTCATTAGAACTGATTCAAATGTATTCTTTTTAATGGCTGAGTAATACTCCATTGTGTATATGTACCACAGCTTTCTTATCCATTCATCTGCTGATGGACATCTAGGTTGCTTCCATGTCCTGGCTATTATAAACAGTGCTGCGATGAACATTGGGGTACACGTGTCTCTTTCCCTTCTGGTTTCCTCAGTGTGTATGCCCAGCAATGGGATTGCTGGATCATAAGGCAGTTCTATTTCCAGTTTTTTAAGGAATCTCCACACTGTTCTCCATAGTGGCTGTAATAGTTTGCATTCCCACCAACAGTGTAAGAGGGTTCCCTTTTCTCCACACCCTCTCCAACATTTATTATTTGTAGACTTTTGGATTGCAGCCATTCTGACTGGTGTGAAATGGTACCTCATAATGGTTTTGATTTGCATTTCTCTGATAATGCGTGATGTTGAGCATCTTTTCATGTGTTTGTTAGCCATCTGTATGTCTTCTTTGGAGAAATGTTTATTTAGTTCTTTGGCCCATTTTTTGATTGGGTCATTTATTTTTCTGGAGTTGAGCTGTAGGAGTTGCTTGTATATTTTTGAGATTAGTTGTTTGTCAGTTGCTTCATTTGCTATTATTTTCTCCCATTCTGAAGGCTGTCTTTTCACCTTGATGATAGTTTCCTTTGATGTGCAGAAGCTTTTAAGGTTAATTAGGTCCCATTTGTTTATTTTTGCTTTTATTTCCGATATTCTGGGAGGTGGGTCATAGAGGATCCTGCTGTGATGTATGTCAGAGAGTGTTTTGCCTATGTTCTCCTCTAGGAGTTATATAGTTTCTGGTCTTATGTTTAGATCTTTAATCCATTTTGAGTTTATTTTTGTGTATGGTGTTAGAAAGTGTTCTAGTTTCATTCTTTTACAAGTGGTTGACCAGATTTCCCAGCACCACTTGTTAAAGAGATTGTCTTTAATCCATTGTATATTCTTGCCTCCTTTGTCAAAGATAAGGTGTCCATATGTGCATGGATTTATCTCTGGGCTTTCTATTTTGTTCCATTGATCTATATTTCTGTCTTTGTACCAGTACCATACTGTCTTGATAACTGTGGCTTTGTAGTAGAGCCTGAAGTCAGGTAGGTTGATTCCTCCAGTTCCATTCTTCTTTCTCAAGATCGCTTTGGCTATTCGAGGTTTTTTGTATTTCCATACAAATTGTGAAATTATTTGTTCTAGCTCTGTGAAGAATACTGTTGGTAGCTTGATAGGGATTGCATTGAATCTATAAATTGCTTTGGGTAGTATACTCATTTTCACTATACTGATTCTTCCAATCCATGAACATGGTATATTTCTCCATCTATTAGTGTCCTCTTTGATTTCTTTCACCAGTGTTTTATAGTTTTCTATATATAGGTCTTTAGTTTCTTTAGGTAGATATATTCCTAAGTATTTTATTCTTTCCGTTGCAATGGTGAATGGAATTGTTTCCTTAATTTCTCTTTCTGTTTTCTCATTATTAGTGTATAGGAATGCAAGGGATTTCTGTGTGTTGATTTTATATCCTGCAACTTTACTATAGTCATTGATTAGTTCTAGTAATTTTCTGGTGGAGTCTTTAGGGTTTTCTATGTAGAGGATCATGTCATCTGCAAATAGTGAGAGTTTTACTTCTTCTTTTCCAATTTGGATTCCTTTTATTGCTTTTTCTGCTCTGATTGCTGTGGCCAAAACTCTGTTGAATAGTAATGGTGAAAGTGGGCACCCTTGTCTTGTTCCTGACTTTAGAGGAAATGCTTTCAATTTTTCACCATTGAGGATAATGTTTGCTGTGGGTTTGTCATATATAGCTTTTATTATGTTGAGGTATGTTCCTTCTATTCCTGCTTTCTGGAGAGTTTTTATCATAAATGGATGTTGAATTTTGTCAAAGGCTTTCTCTGCATCTATTGAGATAATCATATGGTTTTTATTTTTCAATTTGTTAATGTGGTGTATTACATTGATTGATTTGCAGATATTGAAGAATCCTTGCATCCCTGGGATAAAGCCCACTTGGTCATGGTATATGATCTTTTTAATGTGTTGTTGGATTCTGATTGCTAGAATTTTGTTAAGGATTTTTGCATCTATGTTCATCAGTGATATTGGCCTGTAGTTTTCTTTTTTTCTGGGATCTTTGTCAGGTTTTGGTATTAGGGTGATGGTGGCCTCATAGAATGAGTTTGGAAGTTTACCTTCCTCTGCAATTTTCTGGAAGAGTTTGAGCAGGATAGGTGTTAGCTCTTCTCTAAATTTTTGGTAGAATTCAGCTGTGAAGCCGTCTGGACCTGGGCTTTTGTTTGCTGGAAGATTTTTTATTACAGTTTCAATTTCCGTGCTTGTGATGGGTCTGTTAAGATTTTCTATTTCTTCCTGGTTAAAAATTCCAACATATGTAGGCTGAACAACACGCTGCTGAATAACCAACAAATCACAGAAGAAATCAAAAAAGAAATCAAAATTTGCATAGAAACGAATGAAAATGAAAACACAACAACCCAAATGGGACACGGTAAAAGCAGTCCTAAGGGGAAAGTTCATAGCAATACAGGCACACCTCAAGAAACAAGAAAAAAGTCAAATAAATAACCTAACTCTACACCTAAAGCAACTAGAAAAGGAAGAAATGAAGAACCCCAGGGTTAGTAGAAGGAAAGAAATCTTAAAAATTAGGGCAGAAATAAATGCAAAAGAAACAAAAGAGACCACAGCAAAAATCAACAAAGCCAAAAGCTGGTTCTTTGAAAGGATAAATAAAATTGACAAACCATTAGCCAGACTCATCAAGAAACAAAGGGAGAAAAATCAAATCAATAAAATTAGAAATGAAAATGGAGAGATCACAACAGACAACACAGAAATACAAAGGATCATAAGAGACTACTATCAACAATTATATGCCAATAAAATGGACAACGTGGAAGAAATGGACAAATTCTTAGAAAAGTACAACTCTCTTGCATTTTTGATGATCCAGCCAATGTTGGCAATTTGATCTCTGGTTCCTCTGCCTTTTCTAAAACAAGCTTGAACATCTGGAAGTTCATGGTTCATATACTATTAAAGCCTGGCTTGGAGAATTTTGAGCATTACTTTACTAGCGTGTGAGATGCGTGCAATTGTGTGGTAGTTTGAGCATTCTTTGGCATTGCCTTTCTTTGGGATTGGAATGAAAACTGACCTTCTCCAGTCCTGTGGCCACTGCTGAGTTTTCCAAATTTGCTAGCATATTGAGTGCAGCACTTTCACAGCATCATCTTTTAGGGTTTGAAATAGCTCTACTGGAATTCCATCACCTCCACTCACTTTGTTCGTAGTGATGCTTTCTAAGGCCCACTTGACTTCACATTGAGGATGTCTGGCTCTAGGTGAGTGATCACACCATCGTGAGTATCTGGGTCATGAAGATCTTTTTTATATAGTTCTTCTGTGTATTCTTGCCATCTCTTCTTAATATCTTCTGCTTCTGTTAGGTCCATACCGTTTCTGTCCTTTATTGTGCTCATCTTTGTATGAAAAGTTCCCTTGGAATCTCTAATTTTCTTGAAGAGATCTCTAGTCTTTCCCATTTTATTGTTTTCCACTATTTCTTTGCATTGATCACTGAAGAAAGGCTTTCTTATCTCTCCTTGCTATTCTTTGGAACTCTGTATTCAAATGTGTTGTTATACTCTGTATTCAAATGTGTTGTTATATTTATTTCTATTACAATGGTGAGTTCTAGAGAAGGCAAATTCTGCAGGAGGGCCAAAATTAATTCCCAAGGGAATGGTTTTATCATCTATGTTATAGGTATAGCCTAGGTTAACCTACTAAGTGAAAATAAATACCTGAGTGCCTTGATATCTCCTTTTCACTTATGTGAACCTGAAATTTTTCCAGCTCTAAGGACTAAATGAGATCAGTACTGATAACTTGTAATTCAGTCATGCAAATAATACTACTATTCTTTAGCAAGACTGTTATCACCCCCTGCAGCAGTAATAATATTTAACAATAATGAATTTTATTGTTAGATCAAAGACTCTCTTTTCACCCCATTCAAATCCACCATCCTTGCTACCCTCTGGGCCATCTATTTTCCCTTCTCTCATACAGTGCTCTACTCTCCAGTTACTTGTTATTAAGGAAAGAATCCTAGGTACCCATTCCATCAATGGGGTTCCCTGGTGTCTCAGTGGTAAATAATCCACTTGCCAATGCAGAAGACATGGGTTTGATCCCTGGTTCAGGAAGACGCCCTGGAGAAGGAAATGGCAACCCACTCCCATATTCTTGCCTGGGAAACCTCATGGACAGAGGAGCCTAGTGGGCTATAGTCCATGGGGTCACAAAGAGTCGTACATGACTTAGTGACTAAACAACAGCTCCATCGACAGTTGGTCATAGCTAGTTCTAAGTATACACTAGTTATGTTCTTCCACCATGAAAGACTAGTAATTTGGGGCCTCTCAGAGGATATACAGAATTTTGCTGTATTTTCTTCTGGTTCAAAGATCACAGTGACAACAATAAACCAAAACAACAATAAACCAAAACCCTTTGCTGACCCCTTCCCCTGCCTCTCAGGACCCTGGAGGGCTTTGGAACACCTACAGCTCCTGTTGGTACTTGGGTGCAGGTATCCTTGGTGGCACTTGACCACCACCCTCAGTCCTCCTGGGAACAAAACAGCAAGGCAGCAGCTACACAGTTCCACCCTCACGCCGAGCTTCTGCTGGCATTCAAAGAGTGTTCTCAGGGGTTGTGCTCAGTAGAATTGACTGTGCGGGAGCAGATGGATGACAGCAGCTGATCCAGAAATAGGACTGTCCTATATCTAAGACAGTCTGTAAGAACATGATGAAGCACCATTTTAAGTAAGGTGTCATAGCTACCGAATGTTGTGAAGTAACGTTCTGCCGTGTAAGGTGGTTTTGAACTGTGAGGCTTAAGAGAGAACCCTGAAAGCACTAAGTGACATCACAGCTGTTTCCTAGAAAGACTGTGCCAGTTTTTTTGTTTTGGTGAGACTGCCCCATGTTTTGTCATTCTAAATGTGTGATTAGTAATATTCTGTCCTCAGATCTGCTTGCTGAGCACACTGTCCAAAGACTGATGTATGAATTGAAGTTTCATAAGTGAATTTTATCTTGGCATTTTTCCCTTTTAACTCATAGGCTCTATATATTAAATATAATGAATATTCATTGAGTATCCAGTGGGTGCTAAGCATAGACTCACAAAGAGAAGCCACATATAGTTCCTGTCTTCAAGTTTCTCATAACCTACCAAAGAAGAGACAAGCATACTGACTGTAATGTAAAGCAAAATCTGTTACATTCTGTTCTAAAGTTGCAAATAAAAGTGCTGTAGGGGACAGTATTAGGAGAGCTGAGAGACCTTTTCTGTGGAGGAAGTTATGATATAAGAAAAACCAGGATAAACTGCATTTTCACAGGCAGAGATGGAAGAAGTATATTCCAAGTTAAGGGGAAAATGTGAACAAAGACAGGGAGGCCGTGAAGCATAGGGTATATCCGCAGCCCTGTGTGGCATTCAGATTGATTGAAAAACAGGGATGTGTCAGGAAGACATGAGAGGAAAGAGTGGAAGATGCATTAAACCCAAGCTGAAATGGTCCACTTCCTTTCTTTCCCTCATCTTGAACTATAAAGGTACATCATTTATAATAGAGCTATAGCGCCTTTTGTGCTATAAAGTTGTTGCACTTTCAAGTGACAGAGAGAGAGAAGGTGGTACAGATATCCTGAGAGAGAACATCTTAGTATGTCTCCACCAGAAAAGGTATCATGGGTCCAGTGCAGGGGTTGGAATGCAGGTGTGCAGTATTAAAAAACCATTCTTCAGTTCACTCAGGAGTGATCAAGCTGTGAGGAATTGATTAATTCTAATTAAACTCAAGGTATGTAAATTTTAAATCAGGGAGCTCACTTTAAATGTATAGTGTTGGATATTTTTAGTATGTGAATAGATCTGGGCATTTTTTCAGGACCCCTCTCTTTGTGAGCTGTCCTAGGATTCGACAGACAAATACATATTAAGCCTTTATTTATTATACTTTCCTACCTAGCCCACCTGGGATAAGGGTACAGTTCAATAATTAATAATATCCCACATGTCTTCAAAATCCTTACCAAATTGGTTATATTTGGCATTCAAATAAAACCCTTTCTGTCACTCCTTAATTAGAACAAATTACACGTTGGAACTTTAACAGAGTGTCTGAAGAACTATGGAGGTTCATAACATTGTACAGGAGGTGGTAACCAAAACCATTCCCAAGAAAAAGAAATGCAACAAGGCAAAATGGTTGCCTGAGGAGGCCTTATAAATAGCTGAGAAAAGAAGAGGAGCGAAAGGCAAAGGAGACAGGAAAATATGCACCCATCTGAATGCAGAGTTCCAAAGAATAGCAGGGAGAGATAAAAGAGTGTTCTTAAGTGAACAATGCAGAGAAATAGAGGAAAACAATAGAATGGGAAAGACTAGAGACCTCTTCAAAAAGATTAGTCATACCAAGGGAACATTTCATGCAAAGATGGGCACAATAACGAACAGAAACGGTAAGGACCTAACAGAAGCAGAAGACATTAAGAAGAGCTGGCAGGAATACACAGAAGAACTGTACAGAAAAAGGTCTTAATGACCAAATTAAGGTCATTAAGATAACCACGATTGTGTGGTTACTCACCTAGAGCCAGACATTCCTAGAGTGTGAAGCTAAGTGGGCCTTAGGAAGCATTACTGTGAACAAAATTAGTGAAGGTGAAGGAATTCCAGCAGAGCTGTTTAAAATCCTGAAAGACAATGCTGTTAAAGTGCTGCATCAATGTACCAGCTATTTGGAAAACTCAGCAGTGGCCGTGGTACTGGAAAAGGTCTGTTTTCATTTCAATCCCAAAGAATATTCAAACTACCACAGTTGCACTCATTTCACATGCTAGCAAGGTAATGCTCAAAAACCTTCAAGCTAGGCTTCAACAGTACATGAACTGAGAACTTCCAGATATACAAGCTGGATTTAGAAAAGGCAGAGGAACCAGAGATCAAATTGCCAGCATCTGCTGGATCATAGAAAAAGAGAATTCCAGAAAAACATCTACTTCTGCTTCATTTGACTATGTTAAAACCTTTGACTGTGTGGATCACAACAGACTGTGGAAAATTCTTAAAGAGCTAGGAATACCACACTACTTTACCTGCCTCCTGAGAATCCTGTATGCAAGACAAAAGCAGCACATGGAATCAGACATCGAACAATGGACTGGTTCAAAATTGGGAAAGGAGTACACCAAGGCTATATATTGTCACCCTGTTTATTTAACTTATATGTAGAGTACATCATGTGAAATACTGGGGTGGATGAAGCACAAGCTAGAATCAAGATTGCCTGGAGAAACAATCTCAGATATGCAGATGACACCACCCTCATGGCAGAAAGTGAAGAGGAACTAAAGAGCCTCTTGATGAAGGTGAAAGAGGACAGTGGCTTAAAAAAAAACCTAGCTTAAAACTCAACATGCAAAAAACTAACATCATGACATCTGGTCCCATCACTTTATGGCAAATAGAAGGGGAAACAATGGAAACGGTGACAGAGGTTTGTTTTTTTTTATGGTGAGAAATTTTTTTTTTTTTTTAAACTTTACATAATTGTATTAGTTTTGCCAAATATCAAAATGAATCCGCCACAGGTATACATGTGTTCCCCATCCTGAACCCTCCTCCCTCCTCCCTCCCCATACCATCCTTCTGGGTCGTCCCAGTGCTCTAGCCCCAAGCATCCAGTATCATGCATCGAACCTGGACTGGCATCTCGTTTCATACATGATATTTTACATGTTTCAATGCCATTCTCCCAAATCTTCCCACCCTCTCCCTCTCCCATAGAGTCCATAAGACTGTTCTATACATCAGTGTCTCCAAGATCGCTGTAAACTGTGACTGCAGTCATGAAATTAAGATGCTTGCTCTGGAAGAAAAGCTACGACAAACCTAAACAGTGTATTAAAAAGCAGAGACATCACTTTGCTGACAAAGGTCTATGTAATCAAAGCTATGGTTTTTCCAGTGGTCATGTACAGACGTGAGAATTAGACCATAAAGAAGGCTGAGCACCAAAGAATTGATGCTTTCAAACTGTGCAACTTATGAAGAGTCTTTGAGAGTTCCTTGAAGAGCATGGAGATCAAACCAGTCAATCCTCAAGGAAATCAACCCTGAATATTCATTGGAAGGACTGATGCTGAAACTGAAACTCCAGTATTTTGGAGTCAACCATGTCCAGGAAGAATAGGGAGTCCAAGACAGAATATACCCAAGAAGGAACAAACACACCAAGGCACATGATAATCAAACTGACAAAAATTAAAGACAAAGATAAATTATTAAAAGCAACAAGCGAAAAAAGACAAATCCAAGGAAAAACCCATAAGGTTATCAGCCAATTTCTCAATTGACACCCAGCATAGGAGCACCTCAATATGTAAGCCGAATACTAACACATACAGGGAGAAATTGACAGTAACACAATAATAGTGGGGGACTTCAATACCCCACTTTTACCAATGGACAGATCATCCAAACAGAATATCGGTAAGGAAACACAGGCCTTAAAATGATACTTTTCACAAGTTGGACTTAATTGATATTTATAGAGCATTCTATCCAAAAGCAGCAGACTACACATTTTTCTCAAGTGCATGCAGAACATTCTCCAGGATTGAGCTCATATTGAGCTATAATGCAAGCCTTGGTAAATTTAAGAAAATCAAAATCATATCAAGCATCTTTTCTGATCACAATGCTATGAGATTAGAAATAAACTACAATAAAAAAAAAAACTCTTAAACACAAAGAGGTGGTGGATAAACAATATGCTACTAAACAACCACTGGATCACTGGAGAAATCAGAGGAAATGAAAAAAAAAAAAACTGGAGACAAGTGAAAGTGAAAGGACAGTGGTCCAAAACTTAAGGGATGCAGCAAAGCAGTTGTAAGAGGGAAGTTTATACCAATACAGTCTTAACCTCAAATAAGAAAAATCTCAAATAAACAACCTAACCTTTCGCCTAAAACAACTAGAGAAAGAAGAAACACAAAACCTAAAGTTAATAAAAGGAGGGAAATCATAAAGATGAGAGCAGAAATAAATGAAATAGAAAAACAACAATTGCAAAATTCAATTAAACTAAAAGCTGGTTCTTTGGAAAGATAAACAAGATTGATATACCTTTAGCCAGACTCATCAAGAAAAACAGGAAGAGGACTCAAATCAGTAAAATTAGAAATGAAAAAGAAGTTACAGTTGACTCCACAGAAATACCAAGAATCATAAGAGACTACTGTGAATAACTGTATGCCAACAAAATGGATAACCGGGAAGAAATGGACAAATTCTTAGAAAGGTAGTCTCCCTAGACTGAACCAGGAAGAAATAGAAAATGTGAACAGACCAATCACCAGCCCTGAAATTGACACTGTGCTTAAAAACCTCCCAACAAACAAAAATCCAGGACCTGACAGCTTCACAGGTAAATTTAGAGAAGAGTTGACACCTATGCTTCTGAACTGTTCCAAAAAGTCTCAGAGGAAAACTTCCCAACTCATTTTATGAAGCCACCATCACCCTGTTAGCAAAACCAAAGATACCACAATAAAAGAAAATTACAAGCCAGTATCACTGATGGACATAAATGTAGAAATTCTCAACAAAATACTAGCAGTCCATATCCAACAATACATTAAAAGATCATACACCATGATAAGTAGGATTCATCCCAGGGATGCAAGGATTTTTCAACATCTGCAAATCAATCAGTGTGGTACACTATATCATCAAATTGAAGAATAAAAACCATATGATCATCTCAATAGATGCAGAAAAGGCTTTTGACAAAGTTCAGCACCCATTTATGATAAAAAATACTCTCCATAAAGTGGGCATAGAGGGTACATACATCAACATTAAGAAGGCCATATATGACAAACCTACAGCCAGCATCATACTCAGTGATGAAAAGCTGAAAGCATTCCAAGATCAGGACAAGACATGGATGTCCCCTCTCACCACTTTTTAAAAAATTAATTAGCTTATTTTAATTGGAGGATAATTAATTTACAATATTGTGATGTTTTTTTGCCATACATCAACATGAATCAGCCATGGGTGCACATGTGTCCCCCCGATCCTGAACCCCCCCCCCACCCTCCTCCCCACCCCATCCCTCTGGGTTGTCCCAGAGCACTGACTTTGAGTACCCTCCTTCATGCATCTAACTTGCACTGGTCATCTATTTTACATACAGTAATATACATGTCTTAGTGCTGTTCTCTCAAATCATCCCACCCTCGCCTTCTCCCACATAGTCCAAAAGTCTGTTCTTTACATCTCTCTTTTGCTGTCTTGCATATAGAATCATCATTACCATCTTTCTAAATTCCATATGTATGTGTTAATATACTGTATTGATGTTTCTCTTTCTGACCTACTTCACTCTGTATAATGGGTCCAGTTTCATCCACCTCACTGGAACTGACTCAAATGCACTCTTTTTATAGCTGAGTAATACTCCATTGTGTATATGTACCACAACTTGCTTATCCATTCATCTGCCAATGGACATCTAGGTTGCTTCCATGTCTTAGCTATTGTAAACAGTGCTGCAGTGAATATTGGGGTACGTGTGTCTCTTTCAGTTCTGGTTTCCTCATGTGTACGCCCAGCAGTGGGATTGCTGGGTCGTATGGCAGTTCTATTTCCAGTTTTTTTAAGGAATCTCTACACTGTTCTCCATAGTGGCTGTGAAAAGTGAAGTGAAAGTGAAAGTCGCTCAGTCATGTCCAACTCTGTGACCCCATGGACAGTGCATGGAATTTTCCAGGCCAGAATAATGGAGGGGTAACCTTTCCCTTCTTCAGGGGATCTTCCCAACCCAGGGAGCAAACCCAAGTCTCCCACACTGCAGGCAGATTCTTTACCAGCTGAGCCACAAGGGAAGCCCAAGAATACTGGAGTGGGTAGCCTATCCCTTCTCCAGTGGATCTTCCTGACCCAGTAATCGAACCGAAGTCTCCTGCATTGCAGGCAGATTCTTTACCAACTGAGCTATCAGGGAAGTCCATACCAGCTTGCATTCCCACCAACAGTGTAAGAGGGTTCCCTTTTCTCCACACCCTCTCCATTATTTATTGTTTGTAGACTTTTTGATGGCAGTCATTCTGACTGGCATGAGATGATGCCTCATTGTGGTTTTGATTTGCATTTCTCTAATAATGAGTAATGTTGAGCATCTTTTCATGTGTTTATTAGCCATCTGTATGTCTTGTTTGGAGAAATGTCTGTTTAGTTCTTCAGCCCACTTTTTGATTTGGGTTGATTCATTTTTCTGGTATTGAACTGCATCACCATTTTTATTCAACATAGTTTTGGAAGTTCTAACCACAGCAATTAGAGAAGAAAAAGAAGTAAAGGTAATCCAGATTGGAAAAGAAGAAGTTAAACTGTCACTATTTGCAGATGACATGATACTATACATAGAAGACCCTAAAGATGCTACTAGAAAACAACTAGAACTCATCAATGAATTTGGTAAGGTTGCAGGTTACAAAATTAATACACAGAAATCTGTTGCATTTCTATACACTAACAATGAAAGAGCAGAAAGAGAAATTCAAGAAGCAATTCTATTTACCATTAGATCAAAAAGAATAAAATATCTAGAAATAAGCCTACCTAAGGAGACAAAGGATGAGATGGTTGGATGGCATCACCAACTCAATGGACATGGGTTTGGGTAGACTCCAGCAGTTGCTGATAGACAGGGTGGCCTGCCGTGCTGCGGTTCATGGGGTCACAGAGTTGGATATGACTAAGCGACTGAACTGATGATGAAGGAGACAAAAGACCTGTACTCTAAAAACTAGAAGATGCTGATGAAATAAATCAAAAAAGACATAAACAGATGGAAAGATATACCATGTTCATGGATTAGAAGAATCAGATCAGTTGGTCAGTCTTGTCCGACTCTTTGCGACCCCATGAATCGCAGCACGCCAGGCCTTCCTGTCCATCACCGATTCCCGGAGTTCACTGAGACTCACGTCCATCAAGTCAGTGTTGCCATCCAGCCATCTCATCCTCTGTCATCCCCTTCTCCTCTTGCACCCAGTCCCTCCCAGCATCAGAGTCTTTTCCAATGAGTCAGCTCTTCACATCAGGTGGCCAAAGTACTGGAGTTTCAGCTTTAGCATCATTCCTTCCAAAGAAATCCCAGGGCTGATCTCCTTCAGAATGGACTGGTTGGATCTCCTTGCAGTCCAAGGGACTCTCAGGAGTCTTCTCCAACACCACAGTTCAAAAGCTTCAATTCTTCAGTGCTCAGCCTTCTTCACAGTCCGACTCTCACATCCATACATGACCACAGGAAAAACCATAGCCTTGACTAGACGAACCTTTGTTGACAAAGTAATGTCTCTGGTTTTGAATATGCTATTTAGGTTGGTCATAACTTTCCTTCCAAGGAGTAAGCGTCTTTTAATTTCATGGCTGCAGTCACCATCTACAGTGATTTTGGAGCCCCAAAAAATAAAGTCTGACACTGTTTCCCCATCTATTTCCCATGAAGTGATGGGACCGGATGCCATGATCTTCATTTTCTGAATGTTGAGCTATAAGCCAGCTTTTTCACTCTCCACTTTCACTTTCATCAAGAGGCCTTTTAGTTCTTCTTCACTTTCTGCCATAAGGGTGGTGTCATCTGCATATCTGAGGTTATTGATATTTCTCCTGGCAATCTTGATTCCAGCTGTGCTTCATCCAGCCTGGTGTTTCTCATGATGTACTCTGCATATAAGTTAAATAAGCAGGGTGACAATATACAGCCTTGACGTACTCCTTTTCCTATTTGGAACCAGTCTGTTGTTCCATGTCCAGGTCTAACTGTTGCTCCTTGACCTGCATACAGATTTCTCAAGAGGCAGATCAGGTGGTCTGGTATTCCCATCTCTTTCAGAATTTTCCACAGTTTATTTTGATCCACACAGTCAAAGGCTTTGGAATAGTCAATAAGCAGAAATAGATGTTTTTCTGGGACTTTTTTGCTTTTTCCATGATCCAGCGGATGTTGGCAATTTGATCTCTGGTTCCTCTGCCTTTTCTAAAACCAGCTTGAATATCAGGAAGTTCACGGTTCACATATTGCTGAAGCCTGGCTTGGAGAATTTTGAGCATTACTTTACTAGCGTGTGAGATGAGTGCAATTGTGTGGTAGTTTGAGCATTCTTTGGCATTGCTTTTCTTTGGGATTGGAATGAAAACTGACCTTCTCCAGTCCTGTGGCCACTGCTGAGTTTTCCAAATTTGCTGGCATATTGAGTGCAGCACTTTCACAGCATCATCTTTCAAGATTTGGAATAGCTTAACTGGAATTCTATCACCTCCACTAGCAATATTGTCAAAATGACTATGCTACCCAAGGGAATCAACAGAGTCAGTGCAAACCCTATCAAATTACCAATGCTATTTTTCACAGAAATAGAACAAAAAAGTCACAAAATTTGTATGCAGACACAAAAGACTCCAAATATTCAAAGCAATCTTGAGAAAGAATAAAGCTAGAGGAATCAGGCATCCTGACTTCAGACTATAATACAAAGCTACAGTCATCAAAACAGTATGGTACTGGCACAAAAATAGAAGTATAGATCAATGGAACAGCATACCAAAAAACAGAAATAAGCCTGTGCACCTGTAGTTAATTAATCTGTAGCAAAGGAGGCAAAACTACACAATGTCGGAAAGATAGTCTTTTCCACAAACGGTGCTAGGAAAACTGGACAGCCACATGTAAAAAAAAATGAACTTAGATTATTCCTTAACTCCATACACAAAAATAAGTCAAAATGGATTAAAGACCTAAATGTTGGACTGGACATTTTAAATCTATTAGAGGAAAACATAGGCAGAATACTCTCTGACATAAATCACAGCAATATCTTTTTCAGTCCATCCCCCAGAATAATGGAAGTAAAAGAAAAAATAAGTGGGACCTACTTGAAAGCTTTTGCGTAACAAAGGAAACAATAAAGAAAATGAAGACAGCCCACAGATTGGGAGAAAATATTTGCAAATGATGTGACTGATGAGGGATTAGTCTCAAATTTATAAACAGCTTATGACACTTAATAGCATCAAAGCAAACAACACAAAGAATGGGCCAAAGACTTGAATAGACATTTCTCTAAAGAGTATATACAGTTGGCCAATAGGCACATGAAAAGATGTTCAACATTGTTAGTTATTAGAGAAATGCAAATCAAAACTACAGTGAGATATCACCTCACACTGGTCAGAATGGCTGTCATCAAAAAATTCGCAAATGCTGGAGAGCGTGTGGAGAGAAGGGAACCCTCCTGCACTGTTGGTGGGAATGTAAATTGGTACACCCACTATGGAGAACATTATGGAGGTTCCTTAAAAAACTAAAAACAGCTACTATATGACCCTGCAATCCTATTCCTGAGCATATATCTAGAGAAAAACATGGCCCAAAAAGATACACGCACCCCAGTGTTTTTTGCAGCACTGTTTACAATAGCCAGGACATGGAAACAACCTAAATATCCATTGAGAGAAGAACGGATAAAGAAGATGTGGTACGTATATGCAATGGAATATTACTCAGCAGTTAAAAAGAATGAAATAAGGCCATTGACAACAACATGGATGGACCTAGAGAGTGTTGTACTGAGTACAGTAAATCAGACAGAAAAGAAGAATCATATGACGTCCATTATATCTGGAATCTAAAAAGTAATGATACATGATCTTACCAAACAGAGACTCACAGATTAGAAATGAACTCATGGTTGCAGGAGGGGGAAATGATAGTTAAGGACTTTGGGAAGGTCATGTACACTCTGCTATATTTAAAATGGATAACCAACAAAAGCCTATTGTATAGCTCATGGAACTCTGCTCAATGTTATGTGCCAGCCTGGATGGGAAAGGGGTTTGGGGAAGAATGTACTTAATTGCTCAGTCGTGTCTGACTCTTTGCAACCCCATGGACTGAAGCCTGCCAGCCTTCTCTGTCCATGGGGATTTTCCAGGCCAGAAAATTGGAGTAGGTTGCCATGCCTTCCTCCAGGGGATGTTCCCAACCCAAGGATCAAACCCAGGTCTCCCACATTGGAGGCAGATTCTTTACCATCAGAGCTACCAGGAAAGCCCAAGAATACTGGAGTGGGTAGCCTATCCCTTCTCCAGGAGATCTTCCTGACCCAGGAATTAAACCAGTGTCTCCTGCATTACAGGTGGATTCTTTAGCAGCTGAGCTATGGATATATGTATATGTATGGCTAAGTCCCTTCACTGTTCACCTAAAACTATCACAACATTGTTAGTCGGCTATACCCAATACAAAATGTTTGTGGTGTTAAAAAATAATAATAATGAATTTTTTTTTAAGTTAAAGGGTAAAAAAAAAGAACTGGCGAATTTGTGCACACACATACAAAAAAAATCATCATAATCCCTCTGCTGAAATTTAAGAAGCACTTTAGCTTTATCAGATACATACTCATTATTGCTTTGGTATGTTAATTTTCTGAATAGATGGCAAGTGCTGGAATTCTCCAGGCAAGAGCACTGGAGTGGATTGCCATTTCCTTCTCCAGGTGATCTTCCCAACCCAGGGACTGAACCCGGGTCTTCTGCACTGCAGGCAGATTCTTTACTAACTGAGCCACTAGGGAAGCCCCTCTCCATTTTATACCAGTTTTTATTAGCTTGTTGATTTCACAGAGTGACATTTTCTAACTTTGAACTCTGTCTTTAAAAAGATAACATCTCTCTTATAGTCACTATTAAGGATCTGCAGAGTCCAAATCTAAAGGCATCTTTTAAGGCATGAGTTTATTTCATATAATTTCCAAGTGATTAATTCATTGCATGCCTTAATAACATTTCACTGGTCACACTTTATTGGAAGAAAAGACTTTTGAATAAAATGAAAAGGGATAGGGAAAGGAGGAACAGAAGTCAGTCTAGATAAGGAATATCATTTGCAGGTATGTCATTCTGTTGGTTATCTGATTTACAGGTGAAATAACTAAGGAACCAGAATGATACATGTGCAATTAGGACTACATTCAGATAGAATTTTATTTTTTTTCTATATCAAAACCAAAACAGTCAATCCCATTAAAGATCAAGTTGTCCTTATTGCCTGGAATTGTGTGGTTATGGCACTTGCCTTCTTGCTGAATTCCCTTGACCAGATGGTTCTTCCTGGCAGCTTGAGGTTAGTTGATGTGCTAAATACTGACCATATCACAGGATTTAAGTGAAGCCAGAGACAGAATTCACAGGCCAGTCCGTATATTATGTGGCACTTGCTACTTTCCATGTGTTTCCCTTTGAAACATGAGACATTTTATGTTTGTGTATCCGGGGGTCTAAATGTCTTTTTTCTTACAGAAGGATCATGTTCCAGCACTTTTGGGAATGGCAACAGCTCATATGATCTTGAAACAAACTCCCCGGGCCCGAAATCAGCTGAAGCGGATTGCAAAAATGAACTGGAATCCTATTGATGCTGAGGACTTTGAGAGGAGTTGGCTGCTGCTTGCTGATATTTATATTCAGTCAGCAAAATACGACATGGCTGAGGAACTGATAAAACGGTGCCTGCGGCATAACAGGGTAGGTGCTGTACTGTGCTTCAGTTCACTTCAGTCCAGTCGCTCAGTCGTGTCCGACTCTTTGCTGCGACCCCATGAATCGTAGCACGCCAGCTGTGTTCAGCTCTTTGTGACCCTATGGACTATAGCCTGCCAGGCTCCTCTGTCCATGGGGATCTCCACACAAGAATACTGGAGTGGGTTACCATGCCCTTCTCCAGGGGATCTTCCCAACCCAGGGATCGAACCCAGGTCTCCTGCATTGTAGGCAGATTCTTTACTGTCTGAGCCACCAGGGAAGCCCAAGAATACTAGAGTGGGTAGCCTGTCCCTTCTCCAGGGGATCTTCCCGACCCAGAAATCAAACCAGTCTCCTGCATTGCAGGCAAATTTTTTACCAGTTGAGCTACCAGGGAAGCCCATGGGGTGGGAGACTGAGGAGGAAAGAATGATTGTTAGCCTTGGTTGTATAAACATTCTATAATAGGCTTCAGAGTGTATTGGTCCATTTCTAGGGATTTCTCTGTTTTTGGAAATTAAATGTTTATTTCTACCACAATCAGGATATAAACATTAATAATAAAAAAAGCTATTTGCCCTTGAAAATAAAATAAAGATGTATGCAGTTTCAAGTTTCAGCTGTGGTTTGCCCTACTTATCAAAAGTGTTTTGGAATGTCAAGCATTTGCCTGTGATTATCCATCTCATCCCAGAACTAATGAAAATTGCAGAAGAACATTAATTGCAGACGCCTGTCCCTCCTATTAAATACTCCTGATGAATTTACTGCAGCTGCATGTTGTTTTCACATTATTAGAATACACTCTGCATAATATATTTTATGGGGGGGAGTCTTTTCAGCATTTAATTTGATTTAATAAAATGTCCTTATCATGAGGTATAAAATTGAAAATCTTCACGTCCTTAGAATTTAAGGCTCTTTACTAACAGTGCATTTTGGTGTTTAATAGCCCCCAAAAGGATGTCTTTTTATGACCTTTTTAAAGTTAAGAATGTTCCTATTTACTGAGAAATAATTGTGCTCAACTTAGAAACTTAAGGGTATTTATCTTTATGGATTCTTATCAGTTACTTCAAAATCTTAATCACAGTAAATCTATGTTTTATTCTCTTTGAGCCAATTAGAATTCAAAATGGATCATTTGTTTTTTAAAGAGAAGTCATGATCACCTAATATTATTAAGTTACTTTTTTAGGGACTTGAAAACTGAAAGATTTAAGACATTTATCAACTTATGGTTTGTACAGGTGATTTAATTTACATTGGCCTTAAGAAAACACGATACTTATTAATAGACTTTAAAAAATCTAAAGTGCCAAATAACTGACCTCTGTAAGTAAGATTTCATGGGAATTAAGATTTTGATAGATAGAATTTCAATTTGCCAGAACTCAGACAGCAGTACATTGCGTGGCTGAACATGATGGCTGGTTTAGAGGTTAAACATGATGGTTATTTAGGCATGTTCATATGGGAAGCATGAGATTCAGGAACTGGAGCTTAGAAACTTTGAATTATGTAATTTAAAAATGGAGATCATCCAGATCTGGGGCAGGAAATGTACAAGATGCAACTAGACCATCCTGTCATACCAGATGGCAAGGAAACTATCAGAGATTATTGGAGTCATGTCAGGGACTCAAGAGCCAACTTGAGGACACTCCCACAAGCCAAAGTTGACACACTTCAGGCATCAATAATGACTGCATTGAATAACACACCAAATATGTTTAAATCCATGAGTTTACGAAGATATAAAGAAGAAAAGGAAAAAAACCTAATTGGTCACCATTGAAATATGCTAATAAAATGTTATTTCTAAAGCTGGCAAGTAAAGGGAAAGAATTAAGTATCTCTCCTGCCTTTTCTGTGTGAATAATACTGCTGGGAAATGAAATGATGGAAAAGGAGATGTTTCTCATTATAGATGTTGTCCAGATAATGAAGAAATGAGGAAAGAATGATAGAATGTCACTATTTTCCAACCATTATGAATTAATGAATGGGTATAACATCACAAGACATTATGTGCCTCCTGAATGAAGAACACACTATCTGACAGTCAGACTGGGGGTGAGACAAGTGAAACACTCAACTCTGGGTCCAAACTTTAAAGGGACACTTAATGTAATTATCTTAAGTGATCCTGCTCTAACAAAGTATCAGAGACTGGGTGGCTTATAAACAACACAAGTTTCTTCTCACAGTTTTGTTAATAGATGCTGGAGTCTACAACCAGGGTGCCAGCATGATTGGGTTCTGGTGATGGCCCACTTGCCTGTTGCAGACTGCTGAGTTCTCATTGTGTCCTCACAGGGCAGAAAAGAGAGTAGGAGAGCTCTCTGGGCTCCCTTTTATAAGGGCACTAATTCCATTCAGGAGGGCTCCACCCAAATGACCCTTCCCAAAGCCTCACTTCCTAATACCATCACATTGGATGTTAGGATTTCAGCATATAAATTTAGGGGGACATAAACACTCTGTACATCACAGTAATCAAGATGAATGATATTTAATTCAATTTTTTTAAATAAAAAAAAAGTATCAAAATGTGAAACAGGATCTTACAGTGCTGTGCTGAGCTGTATTGAAGCCTTAAGCAAAAGGGTAAATGTGTATGTACCCTGATCACATGTTTATATTTTTTAATGGTTAATAGTTTTCATGAAAATATTAGTGGTGTATCTTCTTGAATTAAAGGAAAGTAAAATTCCACTAAATAGAAAAATAACATATAAAAATAACAAACAACATATGAGTTTTAATACACCTACTTTTCTTTTTTTCAAATTTTTTTAAATTAACATTCTGGGAAAAAATAGCAATTATACATGTACCTAAAAACATGTACACAGCATTGTGCATTTTTGCTTTTTCCTGAGGAGCAGTGTGGCTTGGCAGAGCAGCGATCTATGAAGTAAGTAGCTTCATCTCTTTCCCTCAAATCAAAATCAGATCCAAACCTCTAGATCTAATACAATTTCCAGGAAATATCAATGACATAGGAATGTATTATATAACTACCACAAGGATGCACTCAGCTAAATCTGGTCTGTGAGAAACTCTAGGATAAACATTCATATTTTTCCTACATTTAATTGCAAGGAAAGAGAGAGAGAGGAAACCTCTAGATCAAAAGGAAGCTTAGGGACATTTCAAATCACAGTGTGTGGGCCTTATTTAGTTCCTCATCCTGACAAGCAAACAAAAAAATTATATTAAGGCTATTTGAAATTTGAATAGTGACTATATATTTGGTAATGTCAAAGAGTTGTTATATTTTAGGCATGATAATTTGTGATTATGATTAAAGAAAGTCCTTATTTTAAAGAGTATACTAAAATATTTATGAATGCAATGTTATAGTATCTGAGGACTTTTTATCTGACAATACAGAGGGACAAATATGGGATAGAAGTGAGACAGTATTAGGCGTTAATTGTTAAACAGATTCATGGGGTCCACGATACTGTTATTTCTATATCTGTTAAAATTATTTGTAATAAAAAGTGTTAAGTATATGTATAAAACATGTCCTTGCCTCTCACCCAAAAATCCTGATTCTGTAGGTTTGGGATAGGGGCTTGGCATCAGAATCTTTTTAAGTCCCATAAATGATGTGATTGCATAGCCAAGATTGAAAACCATTGTTTTATGGGCCATTTAAATAAGTTAATATGATTGACCTCTATAGTCATAAGCACTCCATAAAATCTTAGTGATGTCAAGCTTAATCTATTGATACGTCTTGTATTTATTTTTAGTCATGCTGCAAAGCTTATGAATATATGGGCTACATTATGGAAAAAGAGCAAGCATACATGGATGCTGCCTTAAACTATGAGATAGCATGGAAACATGGCAACCAGACAAACCCAGCAGTAGGTGAGTTTAACATTTGAACACTAGGTTTTCACCGGAAACGTGGATTTTATGTGTAAACCTTCATTTAAATAAATTTGATTTTCTTGTTAAGGACAAGATATATATTAACAGCCAACATCCTTTGTCATTCCTGAGAAATAAATTTTACATTCCTAATAGATTATTAGCTACTAACTTATTAGGTATAGTTTGCTGAGATTCAAACTCGACCTCAGTGGCTTTAGAGGACATCTAATCTAATTCTGCCCCTTTGTCTCCCTTCACCCTGTAATTGAAAAATGTAATACTGTGGGAGAAGGTGTTCATTGTGAAAGAAGTGAGAAAAACATTGCATTAAATCAAGTTCTGCTGGTTGCTTTATTGCAGAATTTCTCAAAGATTCTAAGCCCTAATATGCATTGTGGTGGATATCACGTAGAGAACGTGTTTCCCACGATAAGTTGACGACAGAACTTTTTTTTTCCCCTGAGCATCTGGAAACATCATCCTGTCCCAGTGGTAGACTTGGTTTGAGGAAGGCTAGTCGCCAAGGTCCCTAACAGATGGGCGGCACCTGGAATATACTTAGTGACCACTGACAGCCACGTTGTGAGGGAGCTCACCCCCAGGCTTCTCTTTGTGTGGAGCTGAGATCAGCTTCATTGACACTGCCCTGTCTGTCCTCTGGAGCAACCCGCAGAGCTCTTCCCCGCTTATACATAAGGGCCCTCAATTGCAAACTCTGTCATGTCTCTCCTCAGTTTCTCTCCAGACTGTTCTCAGGTGCTTTTTCATTCTTCCTAAGACTTGCTTTCGAGTCTTTCGCCCTCCTTGCTGTCTCCTGGAAACTCTCAAATAGCACTTCCCAAACTTGCTTTGGAATACTGGGTGAGATACTGATAGTTACTTCTTTAAAAAAGAGAGTTGGAAAAAAAAAAAGAGAGTTGACTGTGAAGAGATTAGATTTCATGGCCAAATAAGTTTGGAAAAGGCCATATTTGGCTATGTCCCTCCTGATCTGTTTTACTAGAAATGAAAAAATTGTTAAGTGTGATTTACGAACGAATTGTATGTATAATGAAGCTTTTTTTTAATGAGGCATTGAGTAGTTGATAATTCAACTCAAGATGACATCGGTCTTTTTAGCATCTGTGTCACGGTAATGACTCAGATTTAATCTACAGTCAGATAGGTCATCTTTAAACTTACTGCTGTCAGTTCAGGACTTCCCCTACTTTTTCTCGGGTCTGTTACTTTACTAGACTTGTTCAGAGCACAGAAACTAATTTGTAGACAGTATTTTTCCTTCTCAGGTTTTGTTCATGTTACAAATAAAGTCAGCTTGTAATAGGAAAATTCCTTAAAATCTTTAAAATATATGTAATTCTGATGCTTTATTCCCCAGAAGGAATGCAATTAGAAGTGTAGTTATTTAAATATTCTGTTCCTTCAAAGACCAGCAAATAGAGTCCAGGTCACTCGTTCTTTCATTGTGTTCTCTTTGAACTTTATAGGTGATTTTATCAGCTCCTCTGACCTCTCTTTAAAATCATTTCTCTGTAAAGACATTTCTCTGAGGCTCTCAATTAATTCTTACAGTTTCTTTTTTAAGATTATCATTGCATCCAATACTCCCAGCCTTTCTGGCCAAGTTCGTGATGCATTTTTTTTCATTTGTCAGGAAATCCTAAAAATCATAGTTGTGTTCTTTGCATAGAATTCAAGCCTGAGCACTGTCACTGTAAAAGACACCAAGGAGCCGAGATCCACTGCGAGGAGAACACAGTCGTGTTTCTCTCTTCACAGTCGTTCCCAGGTTATGTGACAGTCACTAGGCTGTTTACACTGTGTTTTTGTTTTCTTGCTTTCACGAGCTCAGGCTCTCTCCCCCCATTTTTTTTTTTTCCCTGATTACACAAAGAGTTGAATTCTTAGAAGCCTGACAGGTGTAATGAAACTGGTACACATGTTCTTTGCCATGTGTAGCTCTTCATTTCCTCTCTAAAGTTTTTTTTGAAGGAAATGATCTATCAAGTTTGTTTCATTATGACAACTTTGTGCTTCTAATTTAGTGTTTACACAGTTAAAAAAACAAAACATTAGTATTTGTGTGGTACTCTGAAATTTTTTAAAGCATTTCACAAGTATTTAATTTGATCTTTAAATTTACATTAAGAGTTAGCAGGGTTATCTTCCCCATTTTTGGATGCAGAAACTTGAAATTGACAGCTACCGGTGACTTGCCTAAGGGCTCAAAGCTAGTCAGGAAGCCGGAAACCGAAAGTTATGTCCAGGTTTTTTTGGCTCTAGTTTCCATATTTGGCATGACATCTTTAAGTTGTTTTCCTTTTTAAATGTCACAAACTATTTATTATTCTGTTTTATAATTCCTTTCTAATGATATCAAGTTTACCTCTCTGATACTGTTTTCATCTTGGACATTTCTCATTGTGTGTGTGTTTGTGTGTGTGAATTGAATACTATGAATTTTAGATAATTTCTGTTCCTTCCTTCTTGCTACCATGATTGCATTAAGCCAATAATTCTTCTAAAACATTGTTTTGAAATTCTAAAAATTTTCTTCAGGGGTCCTTTGATTAAAGTCCAAGAGCAGCATTCAAATGTCCTTTTCATATTTTTAAGTGGTAAAGCAAAATATATTATTAGTTACATATTATTTACATTCTGTTATATCTTATTTATTGAATCTACTTTTTCATCTCCTTATTTGCTTACTACTAAAGAAACTAAGATGAAATTGGCATTCTTATTATAGAACAACAGTTATTTAAGAATGTATTAAAACTTTCTTCCAAAATGTCAGTATTTGGACTTCCCTGGTGGTCCAACTGTTTAAGAATCTGCCTGCCAATGCAGAGGACACAGGTTCAACCCCTGGTCTGGGAACATTCCACATGCTGTGGGGCAGCTAAGCCCGTGCGCCACAACTTCTGAGCCCGCGCACCTAGAACCTTACTCCACAGCAAGAGAAACCACCGCAGTGAGAAGCCCACACACCACAACTAAAGAGCAGCCCCTGCTCATCACACCTAGAGAAAGCCCACCCACTGCAGTTACTGGAGAAAGCGCGTGCACAGTAAGACCCAGTACAGCCAAAAATAAATAAAGATTTTAAATAAATACTCCTTGCAGTGTGCCATTTCACTATCACATGTGGCTGACGTGGCCGTCTAATGACTAACCCTCTGCCTTCTGAGTCACCCCGCTGCTGCGCTGCCATCTGCTCCCCCTGCACTCCAGGCCCATTTGGCTGCTGTGTCTCCCTCTACCACTGGCCTCTCCATGTGCAGTTCTCTTTGCCGAACGGAATTCTTTCTTCCCACCCCCTTGGCCTACATTATGCCTCTTCCTTCAGGTTTCACACATTGCCTGACACCCACCCCAGATCTCTTATTACAGTGCTGTTGGCCTGTGCCATTATTTCATAGCATTTATCTCAGTTTTGAAATCATCCATGTACTTCCGTAATTACTTAAATAACATACGCTCTTTCCTAACAGAATGTAAACCTCAGAAACCAGTTTGCCTGATGTGTTAAGTACATCAGTACTGTGTAAAGGAATAGCCGTGTTATCACTTACTGCTCTGTGATCAGTTTTTACTGTAATCTGAAACAAATGGGACTTTTCTGTAAGTTGCAAAACCATATTTGTGGGATGGCCGGCCATCTTCTAGCCCACCTGTGGCCCCTTGTTCCAACTCCATTTTCTTTGGTACCTGTTCTCCTTTGTATCACTCCACCTTCTGTTATCTTATCGTTTCTATCATGGTACAGTCATCACCCTGCACTAAGAGTTCTCTAATATTAGCATAAACAAAGGAGGAAGCCAAGAAAGGTAATACTAACAGTGTGCTCTATAAATAAATAATACTATATCATTGCTGGGGGTTTTGTCTTTACAGGATACAAACTGGCATTTAATTACTTAAAAGCAAAAAGATATGTGGATGCAATTGACATATGTCACCAGGTAACACTTAAATTTATATTTCTTAAAATTTTTCAGATGTGCTATTTCCTACTTTTGTTTAATATCAAGTTGTACATGAATAGAGATAGAGGATGTACTGTTTTGGTTCAATGCCTCGTCGGACACATCTGGAAGAAATTACCGGTTTTCAAAGTTTAGAAAATAAAGTTTACTTAAATCAAAAACGTGTTTTTAATTAGGCCTCAAATAAGGTTTGCCAATTTAAAGGAGGAGGCTAGACAAGAAGCATGTTAAACAAACTTAATCCTTAAGTCAGAAAATATCTGAAGATTTTTATAGATTCTCCAGGTCATTGTTCTGAATAGAAGTTCTTATGTTTGTGTCCAAGTCTGGTTATTAGAGGATTCAGATTTATAAATTAAAGAGGTATTTTTGTCATTTAGAAGCCATTCAGTTACACTTCTGTAATTGGTTTCTCGACTTCCCTGATGGCTCAGACAGTAAAGACTATGCCTGCAATGCAGGAGAACAGAGTTCGATCCCTGAGTTGGGAAGACCGCTGGAGAAGGGAATGATTACCCACTCCAATTTTATTGCTTAGACAACTCTATGGACAGAGGAACCTAGCAGGCTATCGTCTATGGGGTTGCAAAGCAGCAGACATGATTGAGCGACTGGTTTCTGACTAAATGATCCCTTGCTAAATGACAAATTTTTGAGTTGCAGTTTTAGAATTTGCAATTTTTTTATATATACATTGTCGCATTGATATTCATACAAGGCATTGTACTAAGTATCGTTGGGAGCTCCAAGAAAAGCACCTTAGCAGAGAATTATGTAGTGTACCTTATCCCATATAACTGTGTCAGCATCATTATAGTGAATACTTGGCTCCAGTGATTGCTGTTGATTACTGAGTCTCTATGTAAGGCAACATTTCACATTAAGGTTAAGGTTATATATTAATTTGTGGAGTTTTGATTTTTCTTTCTTTATGACTACCACCCTACTCTTCAACTCAGTAGACCTGGAAATTTGTATGTTTCAAAATCATTCCAGTACACAAATGTGTACTCCTGGGTAAAAATATCTCTAAGGATTTGTTAAATATCATGCATAAATAGCTAAATTTTAAAAATTATCTTAAATCATTGATCATAATTGTTTTATATAACTGATCTAATAAGGAAATAATTATATTTGTTTTATTTTCCACATGTAGTGGTACATTTTTACCATTTTCATCTAATTACTGTTAATAGAAATGTCACCATGTCATATCTCAGATATCACCTTTAAAAAGTGTTGTTGTATTTGCAATATTATTATAATGTAATCTCAACTGTAATGCCATTGCTAGTAAGTTTGTGGCTCCCCAGTTCTTGATAATGAATTATAAGTTAAGTTTTTGTTTTATTTTGTTTGTTTTGGCAGGTTCTTGAAGCACATCCAACTTACCCCAAAATCAGAAAGGATATACTTGATAAAGCTCGCACATCTTTAAGACCTTGAAAATTCTTTTAACTTTTCAAAGCAAGAAATGGAAAGAATCTGAGTTCTTCCAGTACAAAATAGGTTAAGCTAATACTTTGTATTAGAAAGCATACTTTCTCCAGCAGAGGCTGCTGTTGCATATAAAGAGAAACACTGTGTTAAATGGATGTCTTCTGATGGAGAAAGTGAATGAGCTGGTTTATTTAATTGACTCTCTTGATTAGGTGCAGATTTGGTGTTTCTGTGATAAAGATTATAACCCATTTCTATAAAGAATATTTTGTTAAAATCTAGATAGGTAAGTACCCTGTATCTTTTCTAAGGGATATTGTTTCAGGAAATATGTTTAAAATACTATTGGTCTCTGTTAAACATTTTTGTGAAATTCTCTGTTATTTCAAAGGTTTGAGTAAGTTTCCATGTAAATATTTATAAAAAAGAAAACATTTTTAATAAACGTTTTATGAAATTTATGAACTCAAAACACATGGTGAGTTTTGCAAATTCAGGGTAAACTACCCATGTTAACACATAGTATTACAGAAACTGACTTTCTTAGAAGAATATTTTGGAAAAGTATAAAGAGCGTTTGTGAGTTTCCCTTCTTTGTTGAATTGATTCTTCCTGCTTTTAATGCCAATGAGATTCTTTTAAGAAATAACCAGTACCGGAAATTAAATAGGTAGACCTTTATAACAATATTTAACCTTAGCCCAAAGACAAGGTCTTTTGGTGTAACTTTAGACACTGTGACACCTGATAGAGAATATTTTCGGTCAGCAGGGACTCACAAAGCACACCATGTAAAAAGCAACCACATACCCCGCTATCCCTAGCATTCCTGCCCCCAACCTGAGAGAGTTACTTACTCTTTACACTGAATTGAACTTAGCCTTCCCAGATGGCACTAGTGGTAAAGAACCTGCCTGCCAGTGCAGGAGACTCAAGAGATGCGGGTTCGATCTCTGGGTCGGGAAGATACCCTGGACAAGGGAATGGCAACCCACTCCAGTATTCTAGCCTAGAGAAGCCCATGGACAGAGGAGCCTGGTGGGCTACAGTCCAATAGGGTCACACAACTGAGCATCTGAGCACAGCTGCTGCTGCTGCTGCTGCTGCTGCTAAGTTGCTTCAGTAGTGTCCGACTCTTTGCGACCCCATAGACGGCAGCCCACCAGGCTCTGCTGTCCCTGGGGTTCTCCAGGCAAGAACACTGGAGTGGGTTGCCATTTCCTTCTCCAATGCATGAAAGTGAAAAGTGAAAGTGAAGTCGCTCAGTCGAGACCCCATGGACTGCAGCCCACCAGACTCCTCTGTCCACGGGATTTTCTAGGCAAGAGTACTGGAGTGGGGTGCCATTGCCTTCTCCGCTGAGCACAGCAGCACACCATAAACCTGATCTTCATAAACTCAATTCTTAGCATCATTCTTAGTGTATCTACATCTACATCTTGGTTTTAAAAATAAAATAAACACAGTCTTCCATTTTAACTGCATTTTCAATAAATAGTTTTTAAAAGTCACTTCCTTTTCCTAAAGTACTTCATGTTTATTTCTTTTGAGTTACATTCTTATTTCAAATCACTTCTCCAATTTCCAGAGTCCTTTTAATTCCAATTATGTGTTATAAGATTTCTAATCATTTTTAGTTATGCTGTTTCATGGAAATGTTTCATAATTAGAGCATTTATGAAATATTTCATGTCTGTTAAAACACTTCCATGTCTTATTACATTTTGTCCTCACAGTCCTATGATACAGATATTATTATCTCTCTTTTACAAATCTGGCCCTGTGACACATTATCTTTCTCTGTAATTTAGGGGGAAAAACTTTCAAACTGAATGGACATTGTTAAGGACATAATACAACAGAATACCCGTAGCAGTTCCAATGAGCCTGCATTGTAGAATGCTAGAAACATGGAAATTGGATGGAGAAAGTAGAACATCTGTTCTCCCAGCAAGACGTTTCCAAATCTGTTTTCCTATCTATAAAATGAGGAGTTTGTGTTTGTTTCTTAAGCAGCGACTTATTCTGCCATTTGTTAGATACTATCCTAGGAACTTTCTTTAAAGTATGTCTTTTATTTCTCAATAAACTCTCTAGAGAAATAATATTTTTCAGATAATGAGATGAAGCTCAATCTAAAATTTGCCCAAGCTCACAGAAAAATTGTCAGAACCTGGATTTCACACCAGCCTTTCCTAAATTGAGATGCTTTCCATAACTAAGACAGACTGTGTCTGTAAGAAACATTCTCTTATCTGCATCTGGCTAGCAGATGAAACTGAGTGTTCTATCACAGAGATGGCGAGGTAATAAGGAACAAGACCTGAATGGAATGAACGTTCTTACAGATGTGGACACTACTAAAGAGAAGCCTGAGTGAGGAGCAGTGTAGTGCGGTGGCGAGGAATGTGGACCTGAAGCCAGACCGTCCTAGGTTTAAAGTTTGACTCTGCTACTTACTACCTTTCTCCAGTCACATAGGCTCTCTGAGCCTCGGTTTTCTCATCCATAAAAAAGCGTATCAGGATAATAACCTTCCTCGGGTTGTTGTTAAGAATTAAATGAGAGAACTTACATAAAACCTATAATGAATCTTACTCACTTAGGCTCTTAATAAATAGCAGCTCTATTATTGTAAACTGAACAGGGTCAAGTAGTAGTTGCAACTGAGAAGAACCTTCACAGGAGAAAAGAGAGCAAGGACAGCGGAGAGACTGACAGGGCCCGTCAGGCCCCTCAGAAGCACAGGCACACAGGAGTCAGGATTCTCATGCATGGTCTCCCTTCCCTTCTTGCCTCTTTCTCTCTCACTCTTCCAACCCCAACTGGAAATTGTGTTGCAGTCTACATGCATAAATCTCTCTTCATCTAATTTTTGAACAGACTTACCCTTCCTCTACTGGAATTCTCTCCCTGCTCTCCTCTCCCTAATCCCCAACTCACTGTCTCCAAGCCTCCCTCTCTAGGCTTACTCTCTCACTCAGTTATCAGTTTATTAATCACCTGCTCAGAGGCCCTGTCCGTGTCCACTGACACTCTATAAGGTAGCCATCATGTCAGTCTGTACTCGGTCACCGTATTTAAACCCTCTATTTAGTACTTGCTAATCTCTGATGTTTTTCTTGTGCACATGCCCGACATCACACATCCAGGAAAGCTGGAACTCGAACTGAATTGCTACTTGAAGGAATCAGTTCCCATAGCATGTTCAATGAGAGTTTAGGGTCCACACGTGAGATGGAGAAGGAGGGACACAACATGAATGAAAGAATTTTTTGTGAATCTGGGATTTGAATGCCACCACCCTCAGGATAAGGATAAGGAAGCGGTTTTAAGTTCAATGTCCTTTGACCTCAGGTCAGCTAGCATGAAGAACTGGATCCCAAAAGGAAATAGCTTTCTTTTCCAGAAGTCAAGAACCTAGAGCAATTCTGGAAAGAAGGGTTTTATGCATGGACAGCTGAGGAAGCTAGGTTCAACTTTGCACCAGGGTAGATAATAGAATCACTATGGAAACCAAAAGACCAGTTAAAACTGCGAGGAAACCTTCTAGTTTGGGTCTGGTGATAAGTGAAGAGCCTTTTAACAGGATCGTGTAACCTGTGCTAGTGCTGATAAAGTAGAAAATGCTATTATTTTTTTGTTTGTTTTTAGTGAAAGATTGGCAACAGTGCAAGGAGAACAGCACATTGATCCTCTGTTGGTACAAGTGTCATGCACCCTTTCTGAAGGGCAATTTGGTACCATGAATTAAGGCTTCATCCTTTGACCAGGAAATCTCACTTAGAGAAATACATCATAAGAGACAGAAATTTTCTCAAGGTTTTTTGGTTTAAAAACTGATGAAAGCAAAAAGTTTAGGTTTTATGATTATTGTCAAAACATTCACCATAATTGAAGTGGTTGAATATACTAGTTTACCTGATAATGTGGTCATCAAAAGCCGTTTTCAAAGATTTTTTTTTTTTTACTATTCATGTTTTAAAATTTTTTTCAAAGATTTTTAACTGCTGGGTGTCTTACAAATAAGTGAAAATTCAGGAAACATAACTTCATATAAAATTAATTTGCATAATAATAATAAGTAGATGTATAGTGAAGTGAAAGTCACTCAGTCATGTCCAAGTCTTTGCAACTCCATGGACTGGAATTCTCCAGTACTCTGCAGAATACCGGAGTGGGTGGCCGTTCCCTTTTCCAGGGGATCTTCCCGACCCAGGAATCAAACCAGGGTCTCCTGCCTTGCAGGCAGATTCTTTACCAGCTGAGCTACCAGGGAAGCTCAAATAGATGTACACATAGATATATATACACATAGACAACACACAACTACTGCAACTAATGCAGTTTTTAATGGTAGTTATGTCTGTGTGATGGAATAGTGATGAGAAATGTGCCATTTTTGAAGTTAACTGCAATGAACACATACCCTGCCCCCACCCCCCATCCCCCCCCCAAAAAGGATGTTTTTTCCTTTTAAAAAAAGGATCCCTTTCTCAAAGATGAATAGAAAAAAACTAAACAAAAGCTGACACTGACATTGTTTCAACTCTTAACACCCACACTTTACTACTAATGGTTTGAACAAAACCTAATCTGGTTTATTTCAGTTGTCAAAGAAGATGCAAGAAGTAGCAGTTAGAGAAATACTCCGCCAGAAAATGGAAATAGGAGAGTGCTGATAGCAGCACTGATAACAGGAGAGCCCAGGAGTTACTAAGGGAGATGAGAGTACCCCATAGAAATGAGTGAAGAGCGCACTCCTGCAACCACAGGGTAAAATAAATGAGAGGGCTTCCCTGGTGGCTCAGTGGTAAAGAATCTGCCTGCCAATGCAGGAAACACAGGTTCGATTCCTGATCCAGGAAGATTCCACATGCCTTGGAGCAACAAAGCCTGTGCCCTACAACTATCGAGTCTGTGCTCTAGAGCCCAGGAACTGCAACTGAGACCACGTGCCGCAATTACTGAAGTCTGTGTGCCTAGAACCCATGCTGAGCAACAAGAGAACCCACTGCAATGAGAAGCCTGCACACCGCAACTAGAGAGTAGTCCCCACTCACCACAACTAGAGAAAACAGGCAGCAACGAAGACCCAGCACAGCCAAAACGAAATAGTAAAAAAAAAAAAAAAAAAGACAGGAAAACCCACTTTCTGCACTTCCCGTGATTCTAGTAACAGTTTTAATGATGATCCTACCAAACGTAATTAGTATGAAGCCAGAGGAAATAAGCGAAATCACGTGGCCACAATGGTTGTGTGGTGTAAGACCTGGATAGGGTGACCCAACTGACCAGGGAGCAGAGCAGAAGCTAACACTCTAGGTCACACACCTCCAGCCACACCCCTTGCAGGAAGAGGGCCCCTTCCTAATTTGAACAAAGTATGAGTGGAAGGGGAGAAACTAGAGACAGGAGAGCAAAGTGTTCAGCTGTAGGGCTGAGGGTAAGGGAGCAATAGAGTGATGGCTACAGAAGTTTATGAAAGATTTTTATTTTCTGTTTTTTAAGACAGGAGCTATTATACTAGAGTATCTTGGAATATTTATGGGAGAAAGTAGATGCTGAAAGTATAAGGGAAGAGGAGGAAGCCTGAGTAGGAAAAGGGGTCCGGGGGTGGTTTAGAAGAATTAGAGTTTAGAGGGATGTGTGATTTTTGTAAACACAGTAAAGGAACAAACTCACTGTAGAAAGAGTTATTATATATAAAGGTGGTCCAGGAGCCCTTATGCTAATTGGCTCCATCAGTTTTATAATAATTAAAATGGACTTCAACCTAGAGGCAGAACCATTCCTTCCTATGCATGGAATTTGGGGGCCTCTGTTTCCCTTGGGCTCTGAAGTATTTTTCACTTACTTCCAGGTTCCTGTTTGTGGTTGCTGGGAGTTTGCCTGCCAGATTAAAGGGGGGGTTACTGTAACATCGTAAATCATAGTTATGAGCAAAAAAAGTGTTACCCACCTTTTAATACTCTTAAGAACCAGATGTTTTCCAGAGAAATGCTTGACTCTACAATCTGCCTTGCAGTGCACATAAATGAATCTGGCATGCTGCCCATAAAAGCAATTTGATCCCATAAATGAGGAAAGCTGAGTAATGAGCAGGTTCTAAATGTCTTCCTTCCGAGTGGTATAACCTTAGAGTCTATGGCAATCTTTAAACCAGGCTGTTTTCAAATAGTGTGTATGTTATTTTTATCTTCAAACAAAATTCTTTTGGCAATGTAAAAGAAACTCTGTTTTTAAAGAAACAAGTATATTTTGAGAAAGTAATTACTATTTGTTTGCTCCAAAGCCAGGCTAGTTTTATTTTTAATTGGTAAATGATGTAAGAAGCTTCCCACCCCGCTCCAAAAAAAAGAGACACTTGAAACACTAAGAACAGGGCTGTGAAGTACGCAGTAGTATCCTCACTCATAATGGGTAATAGGTCCTCTTTCACAGAGAGAGATTAAACCTTTTTGAAAAATACATTAAGCATAACACTGGAGGAAAAAAAATGCTAAGCAGTTACATAAATGTTCTTTTTAAGCAGTTTAAATACTTGAAGTTACTCTAGTCAATGAATGAAAACTCCCTGACATATACTTCCTTGAAAAACTGTTGGCAAATTTTTCACATTAACTTAAGTCACATGCTGTAAAGGATAGTTGGAGGGGGATACAGGGATTGGGAAAAGTCCAGAATATTGAGAGTACCCAAGAGCAAAGTTAAAGTGATGGAACACTGACCACATAGATGCTAGGGGAAGAAATGGGACCAATGAGATGTGTCTAGGTCCTGATGTCACTTCTCTGTGCTAAACAAGGGACTCTACTGTCACTTAAGACGTGTAATATCTTTTTGCCTTGTTACTGCTGTTGCCATAGATTTCTTAAAATGTAAATATTCATTATTTTAGTTCCAGTAAAAATCAGATTTTTTCCAAAGAAAGAAAATTTGATTTTTTTTAAGAGTTTTCATTTGGAAATCATTTCAAACTTAAAGAAGTTCCATGAATAAGAAAAGTACAAAGAGCACCCACATGCCATTTATCCAGATACTAAAATATTGTTAATATTTTACCTCATTTGCTTCATCATTTGTGTCATCTGTGTGTATACAAATTTTATACATATGTTTGCACATGCACATATACATGTCTATGCATTGATTTTTTTTTCTGAACATTTTGAGAGTAAGTTGCCTACATCATACATGCCTCTGTACTCCTAGGTACATCACTGCATATTTCCTGAGAATAGGAATATTCTCCAATATAATCACAGTACAGTTATGAACATCAGTTAGTTCAAGATAAATACAAAACTTTTAATCTGCCACTCTTTACTGCCAGCTGATCCAGTAATAATCCCTTACAGCATCTTTTCCCTCAAGTTACATTCTGGGATTGGGTATTACATGTCATGTCTTTAGTCTTGTTTAATCTAGAGCATTTCCACAGCCACTTTCTGCCTTTTATAAAACAGCCATTTTTGAAAATACAGTTCTCTGACCGCCCCCCTTTTAAGTATGAGTGTTCCTGTGTTTTGGGTGTGTCTGATATTTCCCTGAGATTGAATCTGAATTGAGCATTTCTGGCCATAATATTGTATAAGTGAAGTGATGTCCTCAAGGTGTCACATCTGGAAACATACATGTCCATCTGCCCTCACTGGGGACATTAATTTTGATTCCACAAGTCACATTTTTCTACTATATAGTTGTTTTTTCCCTTGCAACTAATAACCAATTTTTGAGGAGACATTTTCAGATCATACAAATATTCTGCTCCTTCAAAAATTTCCCCTAGATTAGTATGATTCCTGCTTGATCTGATATTCACCACGATGATTACAAATAAAGACATTCTAATATCACTACCTTCTCTAAATATTCCAGTCAGCCCTTAGAATTTACTAAAAGCAAGAGCCCGTTCCTTATTATTTTTTACTTATTTAATTCATCTAGTATTTACTATCATATGTGTTCATGAGTTCCCATTTTTTCAATGGTTCATAATTCATTAATGCCTTTAATTATTTTGGTGCTCAAATGGTTTCAGATTTGGCCAGCAGAAGCCACATCATTTGTCTTTTTTTTTTTTAAAGAACTTTCCTACTTTCTAACAACAAAATATCCCAGCTTCAACTTCTAATTACCCTGTCCCAGCCTGCAATCAGCCATTTCTCTAAGCAACCCTGGTTCCCTTAAGTGGGGCAATGTAGTAGAAATCAAGATCTTAGTGCAAAGTGTGTTCACTGCCACTTTGGATGAAGTGCTTCTAAACCCTTTCAGCAAATAGAAAACATATGCATGTATACATGTGCATACATATATACATGCATATACAGGTGTAAAACACACATACTGAAACATTTTAGAAGTCACAAAATTATACCAACTCTTCCAAATCCAATTTATCACCATAGGATTCTTTCTGTGTTCCCCAAATTTTCATTTGCATGTCTTTTCTTCCACAGTGAGACCCTGAGTCCCAACAACTTCATCATATTTGTTCATTTCTTCAATCGAGGAAATAATTTCAGAATTGCTTCCCCCTAAGACTCACAAAAAACAAATATACTGAAAAGAATTCAGAATTTGACAACATATTTTAAAATGTTACCATAAGCATTTCCCAGTGGTATGAAGTATTTTAAAAATCAAACTGAATAATTTATTGATGACAGGAGAGTGTGTTCTGCTCCATAGACCAGCTTTGCAGATTCCTTCCAAATATTCATCTACTTGCAAAATAAATACTGTACCTTCCCACACCAACCAGTGTCATATTAATGAAGCCTTGGCAGGAAAAAGAGTATGAGACTGGAGCTTAAGCAAAACATCATGTGCTGAGGATTGAGAGGTGAAGTGTTTTTGTTTCTCAATAAAATATGTAGTAGATATATATGACTATAAATAGATTTATTTTTTGTTTGCCCTTAGGTATTTTCAGACCCTTTGCTGTGATGGTTTACATGACAGCTATAGACATCTCTAAAAACAGGAAAATTTTCTTCTGAGACTGTTAAACAAAATACTAGTTTCTGGTTTATAGCAACTAACACCATTTCCCCCTCAACCTGCTTTTTTCAAACTGCTGCCTTTTTTCTTTTTTTCATTGAGTGAATTGTGGTCATTTCTTCAAAAAGTCAGATTTATTTCCCCTATTCTTTATTTTTGTATTTACATTTTATATCTATTTTCTTGAGTCCTACAGCCTCACAAAATAGTTTCGAATAGCAGAGCTGCAGAGATGATGGGGAGGTCAGCTATGTTAATTTCAAAGCGCCCCAGTCTTCCATGTGGGGTTGCCTAGCAACCCATCTCTCAGGCCTCCTTTGTGGATGTGAGAAGAGGAAGCAATTCTCCTATACACTCTCAAGCCGAGATGGTTTTTATAAAGTGAAAAACCTTTTGCAAAGGCTCCAACACAACCCCTGTCTCCTTTTCGGCTCACTTTGTGCACTTCACACATGATGAGAGAGATATTCCACCTTTTGATGTTTTAGATCTGACACATATAAAACAGAGCTATACATGCTACAGTCAAACAGAGAAAGTGACCTGTATCCCTATGTTAAATTGAAGCACATTAATTAAATCGCTAGTCGTCCCCTTTCTCTTACATGAAAGCATACTTACCCCTCAAGTTCTAAAAGCCAGTTATGTTAAATGAAACTGCAACTGCCTGCTGAGCATCAGTTACCATAGCGACGTGAGGCGGGAGTGTTTTCCGCCTTTAGGCACAGGATGGCTGAAGTGTGTTCAACCAGGGACTCAAGCAGCATGTTGACTAGAAATCAGACATCTGGGAAGAGCCTCCTCTATTCCCTTTTCTCCACACTAACTTGAAAAAATAACTAACCCCTCTGCTATTCCCTAAGCTATTAGCTTTTTAGAAGTAAACTTCAGTGGGTGGCAGAAGTGTCCTACCTTAGGGCATATAGGAGAAGGGAGAACAATGACACATGCCAGGAAAGCCAACGTGAACAGCTGAGCCACGTTGAGACGAGTGCTATATAAGATATGCTGACTTTTCAGACACTCTGAAAATACACAGCGAAAATAACAGCTAGAAATCCATGCATTTCCACATTGTAACAACACTGACATACAATTTTTGAACCATTTGTGATTCCCTAATATTTTGTGGACTTCCCAGGTGGCTCAGTGGTAAAGAATCCTCCTGCCAATGCAGGAAATGAGGGTTCGATCCCTGGATTGGGACGATCCCGTGAAGAAGGAAATGGCAACCCACTGCAGTATTCTTGCCTGGGAAATTCCATGGCCAGAGGAGCCAGGTGGGCTACAGTCCATGGGTTTACAAAGAGTTGGACATGACTTAGCAACTGAGGACATGCATAACCTTATTTTCTAGGCTACTGATGCTATTCAGCAGAACATTATGATTCAGATCCATATTGTTTTGTGAAGTCTTTATAACTGAGAGTTAAATCATGTATAAAGCAAATGTCCCATTCTCACTTGCCTCCAATTATGGCTGAGAAAAGGCAGGCAGTAGAGCATTTGAGGCTTTGAGGTCAGACAACCTGACTTTGCATGTTTTGCCACTTATCAGTGTGATTTGGGGAAAGTTTCTTTCATTGCTTAAGTCCCAATTTCCTAACACTTAAAAGGGGACTGAAAAGACAATTGTTGACAGAATGAAATAAGAAAACATATGTAAAGTACCTGGCATTGATAAGGGTTTAAACACTGATAGCAGGTGTTATGAGCTTAGCTTATCAAACACAGCATTCAATCATTACTGAACACCTGGGCTGCACCCAGAAGTCTGTTTGATGTGCGATGGATAATAAGGTCCAGTCAAGAAGAAGGCAGGCAAATTGGGGATGCCTACTGGCACCCCACTCCAGTGTTCTTGCCTGGAGAATCCCAGGGACGGGGGAGCCTGGTGGGCTGCCGTCTGTGGGGTCGCAGAGAGTCAGACACGACTGAAGCGACTTAGCAGCAGCTGCCTGGTTATCCACCCTGCGGATATTTGGTGCAGCATTCCCGCCAATATTCTGTCCATACTAATATGGCACTCCTCATAGTTTGCCCCAGGGCCAGTTTTATAGGGTAAAAAGTCTTGCTGCTACTTTACAGTTAGATTTTGCTATTCTAACCAAACAGGTGTTTCCAGCACCTTCAGTCTCCGTATTCCTCAGACTGGAGATTGCCTTTCATGGGCAAAGTTGAAACAACATGTGACCACCAAAGAAAAACTTCCAGAAGATCTATCAAAGTGCCTATTCTTGGGCTCTCTTATCTGGCAACAGAATATCTCCTGGTGATTTATTAACAAATTATTGACATCATTCTTAGAAAACATAACCTGTGAACAATTCAAATCACTTAGTCTTACTCCTTTATTCTAGACATAAGGCACAGAGTTCAGGGACACTAAAGAATTTATCTGAATCATATGCAGATATACCTGTACATGCACACATGACACTACGCAGACATGCACACACACTTGTAAACACACACACATATATAAAGAGAATAAATTCTATAGACTTTTTTCACATTTGCCTCAAAGTTAATTCTAAGCTCTTCATTATTCACAGTGATCACAGTTTGCTAGAAATAGAAACCAACATAAGATGTCCTGAGTTAAGGGTAAACTTCCAAGGATCATGAGGCTTACTAAGGTCAACACTGAAGCTAAGAAGCAGGAAGCACCTGGAACCAGGACTGAAATCCGGGCAGGACTGTCAACCTCTGCTGCTTTGGCCGTGTCTGTATCCACATACTTCAATACTCACTGAAGACCGATTCTGAACCAGGCAAATTGAACCCTCACTGCACAGTCAGTCAGCTCTCACAGACGTTTCACTGCTCCTGTCCATGTTACAGATTTAGCCACATGCAGAGACTCAAGTATAAGTCCCTTAACCCAACCCTCACCCCACTCCGGTTAGCAGGGAGGCCACCCAGTGCAACAGGTCACCCTCCATGCCCAATGGATCAGAACACTGCTGAGCAGACAACCCCACGGGCTCCTCAACAAGCACGTCATCTGATCCTTTTGCACCTCTCCCTCCACAGGACTTAAGCCAATATTCAAAAAAAAAAAAAAAGGCACCCAGGCACTAGCATAGATGACCAACTATACAAAATAGCACAAATTTTAGTTTTAAAAAGTAGAGAAAATAACACATAAAATAATTTTCAATGTGATGAATTACTTGTTCAAAATCATAATTCTTCCACCTGTTTTCTTTCTACCAGACTTATACTGTACCGGGCTGTACTATTTCAGTTTAATCAGGAAATTAGTGGAGAAGGTACTGCTGAGAGTCTCAGTAACATGATAACTGCCCAGGCCAGTACATTTCCAAGTCAGGGAGAAAGCCACCATAAAGACCCCTACTTCTCCAAATTGATTAGTACACAACTACAAATATGTTGATGTATACCAAGACTTCTGACCTTTATATTCCTTCCTCTGTGCAAGGTGGCTCTTACATTTACACATTATTCTATTATCAAGTAAAAGGAGGTCATTAACTACTATCCCAGTTCATGGAAAATACAGGGAGATGCTGGAAGGGGAATCAACCAGGCTGGCTTCATTTAGGCCTGAAGGATTGCTTGTTACACTACCCCATTAAGTCCAGGACTTCCTCACCCCTGCCCCACCACCTTCTTTCTCTTGAGCTTGTATATGTCCTGGGGCATTGTGAGGTGAGAAGAAGTTAGAGACACAGCAAAATGTAAGGAAATGGATAGGAATCCTTTTCTCAGGGAGGACCCAAACAAGATGTTAGCTGATGGAGTGAAAACTTCAGGAGAAGCAGAAAACAAGTACAGCTAACTGAGCCCTCAGGGACAGGAGATGAACATTTGGATAAAAGCTAAGTTTTCCCAGGATGTCTCTGCTCCCATGAGTAGAACTATATCTTGTGAGCACACACCTGGGCAAGAATATTGCAAGGTTGCTCAAGGTCCCACCTGCATAGCTATAACCACCTCCCCTTGCCTCCTTTCCCTCACTCCCCCTCCTCATGGTCCACTGGAGAAGGAAATGGCAAACCACTTCAGCATTCTTGCCTTGAGAACCCCATGAACAGTGTGAAAAGGCAAAATGATACGACACTGAAAGATGAGCCGTTAGGTCGGTAGGGGTCCAATATGATTCTGGAGAAGAGCAGAGAAATAGCACCACAAGGAATGAAGAGGCTGAGCCAAGTGGAAACAACAGCCAGCTGTGGTTGTATCTGGTGGTGAAAGTAAAGACCAATGCTGTAAAGAATGATACTGCATGGGAGACTGGGATGTCAGGTCCACTAATCAAGGTAAAGTGGAATTGGTCAAACAGGAGTTGGTAAGAGTTAACATGAACATCTTAGGAATCAATGCACTAACATGGACCAGAATGGGCGAATTTAATTCAGATGACCATTATACTACTGCGGGCAAGAATCCATTAGAAAAATTGGAGTAGCCCTCATAGTCAACAAAACAGTCCCAAATGCAGTACTTGGTGCAGTCTCAAAAATGAGAGAATGATCTCAGTTTGTTTCCAAGCAAACCATGCAGCATCACAGTAATCCAAGTCTATACATCAACCACTAATGCTGAAGAAGGTGAAATTGAACAGTTCTCTGAAGACCTACAGGACCTTCTAGAACTAATACCAAAAAAAGATGTCCTTTTCATCATAGGGTACTGGGAATGCAAAGGTAGGAAGTCAAGAGATATCTGGAGTAACAAGCAAATTTGGCCTTGGAGTACAAAATGAATCAGGGCAAAGGATAACAGAGTTTTGCCAAGAGAACACACTGATCATAGCAAATACCCTCTTCCAACAACACAAGACATAACTCTACACAGGGACATCACCAGATGGTCAATACTGAAATCACATTGATTATATTCTTTGCCGCCAAAGATGGGGAAGCTCTCTACAGTTAGCAAAAACAAGACTGGGAGCTGATTATGGCTCAGATCATGAACTGCTTATTGCAAAATTCAGACTTAAATTGAAGAAAGTAGGAAAAACCACTAGACCATTCAGGTATGACCTAAATCAAATCCCTTATGATTATACAATGGAAGTGACAAATAGATTCAAGAGATTAGATCTGATAGAGTGCCTGAAGAACTATGGATGGAAGATCATAACACTGAACAGGAGGCAGTGATCAAAACCATCCCCAAGAAAAAGAAATGCAAAAAGCAAAATGGTTGTTTCAAAAGGCCTTACAAATAGCTGAGAAAAGAGGAGAAGCAAAGGCCAAGGAGAAAAGCAAAGATACACCCATCTGAAAGCAAGGAAAGATAAAGCCTTCTTAAGTGAATGAAGAAATAGAGGAAAGCAATAGAATGGGAAAGACTAAAGGTCTCTTCAAGAAAATTAGAGATACAAAGGGAACATTTCATGCAAAGATGGGCTCAGTAAAGGACAGAAACAGAAAGGACCTAACAGAAGAAAAAGAGGTTAAGAAGAAGTTGCAAGAATACACAGAAGAATTGTACAAAAACGCCTTGCTGCTGCTGCTAAGTCGCTTCAGTTGTGTCCGACTCTGTGTGGCCCCATAGACGGCAGCCCACCAGGCTCCCCTGTCCCTGTGATTCTCCAGGCAAGAACACTGGAGTGGGTTACCATTTCCTTCTCCAATGCATGAAAGTGAAAAGGGAAAGTGAAGTCGCTCAGTTATGTCCCACTCTTCGAGACCCCGTGGACTGCAGCCTACCAGGCTCCTCCGTCCATGGGATTTTCCAGGCAAGAGTACTGGAGTGGGGTGCCATCGCCTTCTCTGCAAAAACACCTTAATGACCAAATTAAGGTCATTAAGATAACCATGATGATGTGATCAGTCACCTAGAGCCAGACATCCTGGAGTGTGAAGTCAAGTGGTCCTTAGGATACATTACTACAAACAAAGCTAGTGGAGGTGATGGAATTCCAGCTGAGCTATTTCAAATCTTAAAAGATGATGCTGTTAAAGTGTTGCATTCAATAGATCAGCACATTTACAAAACTCAGCAGTAGCCACAGAAATAGAAAAGATCAGCTTTCATTCCAATCCCCAAAAAGAACAATGCCAAAGAATGTTTAAACTACCATACACTTGCACTCATTCACATGCTAGGAAAGTTATGTTCAAAATCCTTCAAGCAAGGCTTCAGCAGTACGTGAACAAAGAAATTCCTGATGTATAAGCTGGATTTAGAAAAGACAGAGGAACCGAAGGTCAAATTGCCAACATCCGTTGGATTATAGAAAAAGCAAGGGAGTTCCAAAACATCTACTTATGCTTCATTGACTATGCCGTTGTATGGATCAACAAACTGGAAAACCCTTAAAGAGATCGAAATACCAGACCATCTTACTTGCCTCCTGAGAAACCTATATGCAGGTCAAGAAGCAACAGTTAGAACCAGACATGGAACAACAGACTGGTTCAAAACTGGGGAAGGAGTGCATCAAGGCTGTATATTGTCACCCTGCTTATTTAAATTATATGCAGAGTATATCATGTGAAATGCCAGGCTGAATGAAGCAGAAGCTGGATTCAAGACTGCCGGGAGAAGTATCAATAACCTCAGATATGAAGATGATAGCACTCTAATGGCAGAAAGCAAAGAAGAACTAAAGAGCCTCTTGATGAAAGTGAAAGAGAGTGAAAACTTAAAAACTGTGAAAAAACTGGCTTAAAACTCAACATTCAAAAAAAGAAGATCACAGCATCCAATCCCATCACTTAATGGCAAATAGATGGGGAAACAATGTAAACAGTGAGAAATTTTATTTTCTTGGGCTCCAAAATCACTGTGGATGGTGACTGAAGCCATGAAATTTAAAGATTCTTGCTCCTTGGAAGAAAAGCTATAACAAACCTAGACAGTGTATTAAAAAGCAGAAATACCACTCTGCCAACAAAGGTCTCTATAGAGAAAGCTACAGTTTTCCAGTAGTCATGTATAGATGTGAGAGTTGGACTATAAAGAAAGCTGAGCGCCGAGGAATTGATGCTTTTGAACTGTGGTGCTGGAGAAGACTTTTGAGAGTCCCATGGACTGTAAGGAGAACAAACCAGTCGATCCTAAAGGATATCAACCCTGAATATTCACTGGAAGGACTGATGCTGAAGCTCCAGTACTTTGGCCACCTGATGTGAAGAGCTGCTGCTGCTGCTGCTAAGTCACTTCAGTTGTGTCTGACTCTGTGTGACCCCATAGATGGCAGCCCACCAGGCTCCCCCGTCCCTGGGATTCTCCAGGCAAGAACACTGGAGTGGGTTGCCATTTCCTTCTCCAATGCATGAAAGTGAAAAGTGAAAGTGAGGTCACTCAGTCGTGTCCAACTCTTTGGGACCCCATGGACTGCAGCCTTCAAGGCTCCTGCATCCATGGGATTTTCCAGGCAAGAGTACTGGAGTGGGGTGCTATTGCCTTCTCCATAATGTGAAGAGCTAACTCACTGGAAAAGACCCTGATGCTGGGAAAGATTGAGGGCAGGAGGAGAAGGGGGCAATAGAGGAGGACATGGTTGGATGGCATCATCGACTCAATGGACATGAGTTTGAGCAAACTCTGGGAAATAGTGAAGGACAGGGAAGCGTGGCATGCGGCAGTCCATGGAGTTGCAAAGCATCAGTCAGGACTGAGCAACTCAACAAAACAACCCCTACTCATATATACACGGTGATTTCCTCTCTCTTCTTGTCTGTCCCCATCCTAGAACCCCTTCCCTTGCCTGGAATGAAGCCCTGCTCTTTTCTGTTTCTGTTCAAGATATTTTCCTGATGCCCCAAATTCTCTTGTTTTGGCTTCTAGCCAAAGTATTTTGTCCTCTTTTCATCTGAAAGAAAGTGAAAGCATTAGTCACTCAGTTTTGTCCGACTCTTTGTGACCCCTATGGACTGTAGCCTGCCAGGCTCCTCTGCCCATGGGATTTTTCAGGCAAGAATACTAGAGTGGGTTGTCATTCTCTTCTCCAGGGGGTCTTCCTGACCCAGGGATCAAAACTGGGTCTCCTGAATTGCAGGCAGCTTCTTTACCATCTGAGCCACCGAAGAAGCCCTCTTTCATGTAACTAATCTAAAAAAGAAAATCTCTTCAGTATTCAGATTTTCATGTTAAAGCTTGATGGCACTTCAGACTCCAAATCTAATCAATGACAAGAACAACAAAATGTCTACTTTTGCTCAAGTAGCAGGAGGATCTTAAACTCTCAACTCTGTGAGTAAAGCAAGGAAAGAAGAAAACCAGAGCAGTTGGTTCTGAACTAAAATTGTAATAGGAAAGGAATATCTACAGTTCAACCAAAAGGTATCTCTTAAGAATCAGAGAAGTAAAAAGTGTGCTTTGAAGAGTTCTTGTGTCATGCTGGCCTTATTACATCAGTCATTCCTCTCCTTTCATGTGGATCGATGGGCGCTGCCTGTCCTGGACTTCCATCTGTCACCAGGGGAATCAGACCATCTGGAGTCGGAACAGATCATCAATCCTTCCACACATTCAAGTTATTTTTTTAATTTAAAAAATGTTATACAACCGAGAAGACGTTATCAGATTCCCTTGTGGTTCTGTCTAATTTCTGTTTGGGGTCCATGACAACTCAGAGTGATGTGAGTGATGCCATGATGTCAGGGCAAAAGCTGTGCCTTAGGAGTCTATTAGATTCCTATTGCTGTAGTAACAAATCACCACAAACTGAGGGCTTGAAACAACACACATTGATTTTCTTACACTTCTGTAAAGTCAGAAGTCTAAAACAGGTCCTATATAAGGGTTTAAAATCAAGGTGGTAGCAGAGCTGTGTTTCTTTTGGGAGGCTCTAGGTGAGTTGTTCTTGATGTTTCCAGCTTCTGGAGACTGCATGAGTTCTTTGGCCTATGGTCACATGACTGACCTTTGCTTCTATCATCACATCTCTTTCTGACTTTCCTGCCTCCTTCTTGCCCTAATAAGAACACTTGTGTTTATGTTGGGCCCACCCACAAATGCAATAATCTCTGCATCTCAAGATCCCTAACTTGATCACATCTACAAAGTCCCTTCTGTCATGTAAGCTAACATATTCATAGGTTTTAGGGTAGGATATTGGTATCTTGGAAGGGTGGGGGTGGATTTTTCTGCCCGCCACGTGGTCTGACAATCAGAGGCTTACTTCATGAAAATCAGAAAGCATGATTTCCAGTCCATAATTAGGAATTTCAGTAGAAGAGTGCAGGGGGGTTGTTAATGTCTGGGTTTGACCTTGGCTTACTTGACTATTGTCCCAAATCCTGGCCTAGAACCATAGGATGTTACAATGAAAAGCACTGGCTTTCAATTATACTAACCTGGGTTCTCATCTCCACCACTTAGGAATTCTGAGCACGTGGGCAAGTCCCTCAGCCTGTCTGAGTTTCCATTGTCACCTGTCCTCTGGGATATTTTAGGAAAAAAGACTCAGAGACTTGCCTGCAGGAGTCCTCTTGAGGCTAACACTGCTATGGGATTGAGGGAAGCAGGACTGGACTGGGATAAAGTCACGAGACAGGTCTCAGCTGAGCCCACAGGGACTGTGGTGCTAGGTGACCCTTCAGCCTTGTCTTCCTGTGGGGCAATCAAGCCAGGCATTGATACCACTTACCATGGCTTGAACTAGGGTGAGTTGAGGGAGGTCCTCGACTCAAGGACAAAATTTAGGGGTGCCAAAAAACTCAGTAACTGAGGTAAATAATATTTCATTGCACTATTGAAAAAAAATCTAAACTAATGCAAAATTGTGCAGTGAACATATTGAATAAAGACAGAATAAGTGAGGGAATTCCCTGGTGGTCTAGTAGTTATAGGCTTCCCTGGTGGCTCAGATGGTAAAGAATCTTCCTGCAATGCCAGAGACCCATGTTCAATCCCTGGGTTGGGAAGATCCCTAGAGAAGGGAATGGCTTCCAGTATTCTTGCCTGAAGAATTCCATGGACAGAGGAACCTAGTAGGTTACAGTCCATGGGGTCACAAAGAGTCAGACATGACTGAGCAACTAACATTTTCACACTAGTGGTTAGGGCTCCACACTCTTACTGCCAAAGGCCTAGGTTTGATTCCTAGTGAGGGAACTAAGGTTTCACAAGTCATGTGGTGTGGTTCCCCCACTCAGAAAAAGGGAAAAAAAAAAAAAGAATAAGTAACAGAGCTGTGCAGGGTTATATTGGAGCCTCAGATAAAAGGAGGAATCAGTTATTACTGATATTGTCTCTATTTAAAATTGTGATATTTTGAGTAGTATGGATTCTTTTCATTCTTGATTTTTAAAAATAGTGCATTAAAATATCATTTATCTTGATTTCTGAGTTTTTTGACACTTTATTAAATCTAGCATTGAGGCTTATTCCTCACTTTGTTTCATCCTCCTCCTGGCCCTGTGTAGTGTGGGGGCTGCTCTTCACCTCCCCTTAGGAAGGGAGACAATCTTAGGTCAAGGGTAATTCCTGGAGAGGGGCTTAGGTGTGAACCATTTGCAGCCACCACTCCTGGCACCTGGGGAAAGAAATACCTAGATTCTGAATAGGGAGAGGGAACCAGCATCCACTGGTGGGATGATGACACCTATCTATTAGGAGATTGCATTGTCATATAGTTTTCCCTCATTGGGACAGAAAGACAGCCAGGCAGCAGTTGTTTGATTACTAAAGCTCATTGTTTCAGGTGCTAGTGAATATGTTCACAGCCAAATTTGGCCTGACCTCTTCCTTCTACCTTCCTAGGAGCCAATCATCTGAGTGAAAGGTCTAGATTATTTACTTGGATCTGAGACTCCAATTAATACTACTGTAAACATATGATTTTGATTTTTGGTTAGAATTGCTGAGCAAATATACCAAAGTCAAACTTCTCTATCCTGTGGCCAGATCAGACCCCTACCCCCTGGACAGCCTTCTTAGACTAGTGGTCACAACCAAGTGGTGAATAGGGATAACTGTTTCCTTGCTACAAGGAAAAATTTATATAGAGATATACAGACAAACATAGCTATCCCTCAAAGCTCTACCAAATGTAGGATCATGGATGCCATGTGAATGTAGCCTGTAGTCACCATGTTCTTGAAGTTTGTTAACCTGGCATGAAGTAAATACAGAGATTTTTGTCTTTATCCAAAGATTGCATGCGTGCTAAGTCACTTCTGTCACATCTGACTCCATGCAGCTCTATGGACTGTAGTCTGCCAGGCTCCTCTGTCTGTGGAATTCTCCAGGCAAGAATACTGGAGTGGGTGGCCATGCCCTTCTCCAGGGGATCTTCCTGACCCAGGGATCAAACCCACATCTCTTATGTCTCCTGTATTGGCAGGTAGGTTCTTTACCACTGGTGCCATCTGTGAAGTCCTTATTCAAAGATTACTGATTCTCAAAACAGTAAGGGTTCTATAACCCCTGGGGGCTGTGTCAGAATCCCCTGAGGAAGGTGTTAAACTGAAGTCCCTTCTCAACTTCCCACTGGACTAACAGCCATAAAAGGAGAAATCAACAGTAACACAATAATAGTGGGGGAATTTATAACACTCCATTTTCATCAATGGACAGATCATCCAGACAGAAAACCAATGAGTAAGACTTCCCTGGTGGCACAGTAGATAAGAATTCACTAGCAAATGCAGGGGACACAGGTTTGATCCTTGGTCCAGGCAGATTTCACATGCCATGGAGCATGCACCACACGCTCCACAATTACTGAGCCTGTGCACTCTAGGACCCATGAGTCACAGCTCCCGAGCTTCGTGCTCACATGCCCTAGAGCCTGTGCTCTGCAACAAGAGAAGACACTACAATGAGAAGACCACGCACCACAATGAAGAGGAGCCCTTGCACATCTCAACTAGAGAAAGCCTATGCATAGCAATGAAGACCTGGTGCAATCATATACATTTTTAAAATATATACACCAATTAAAGAAATTGTGTATTATAGTGTATTACACTATAATACACCAATTAAAGAAATATAATATTAAAAAAACAGATGGAAAGATACACCATGTTCTTGGATTAGAAGAATCAATATTGTGAAACTGTGTATACTACCCAAGGCAATCTACAGACTCAATGCAATCCCTATCAAACTACCAACGGAGTTTTTTTTTGCAGAACTAGAATAAAAATTTTAAATTCATATGGAGACACAAAAGACCCAGAATAGCCAAAGCAATATTGAGAAAGAAAAACAGAGCTGGAGGAATGAGGCTCCCTGACTTCAGACTACATGAAAAGCTTAAGTCATCAAAACAGTATATTACTAGCACAAAGATAGAAATATAGATCAATGGAATTGGATAGAAAGCCCAGAAATGAACTCATGAACCTATGGTCAATTGTTCTATGACAAAGGAGACAAGACTAAACAATGAAGAAAAGACAGTCTCTTCTATATGTGATGCTGGGAAAATTGGACAGCTACACATGTAATAAATTAGAACATTCTGTATCACCATACACAAAAATAAACCCAAAATAGATTAAAAACCTAAACATAAGACCTGACGTAATACTCAGAGGACAACATAGGCGGAACACTCTTTGACGTGAATCACTGCAGTGTCTTTTGATTTATCTCCTAGAGTGATGGCAATGAACAAATGGGGCCCAATTAAACTCAAAAGCTTTGACACAGCAAAGGAAACCATAAGCAAAAGAAAAAGACAACCCACAGAATGGGAGAAATTATTTGCAAACAATGTGATCAACAAGGGGTTAATCTCTAAAATCTACAAACAGCTCTTGCAACTCACTATCAAAAAACCAACTCAACCAAAAAATAGAAGACCTAAACAGACATTTCTCCAAAGGATACATACAGATGGCCACGAGGCCCATGAAAAGATGCTCAACATAGCTAATTACGGGAGAAATGCAAATCAAAACTACAATGAGACATTGCCTCACATCAGTCAGAATGACCATCATCAAAAAGACTACAAACAATAAATGCTAGACAGGGTATGGAGAAAAAGGGGCCCTCTCACACTGATGGTGGGAATGTACTGGTACAGCCACTATGGAGAATAATATGGCAGTTCCTTAAAAACTAAAAGTAGAGTTACCATATGATCCAGCAGTCCCATTTCTGAGCATATATCCAGAGAAAACTAAGATTCAAAAGGATACACACACCAATGTACACACACCATTGTTCACTGCAGCGCTGTTTACAATAGCCAAGACATGAAAGCAACTTGGATATCCATCAACAGATGAATGGATACAGAAGATGCATAACATATATACAACGGAATATTACTAAGCCATTAAAAAGAATGAAAGAATGCTTTTTGCCACAATATGAATCAACCTGGAGATTATCATACAAAGTGAAGTCAGAGAGAAAGAGACAAATATTATATGCTATTGCTTATATGTGTAATAAACTTATTTACAAGATAGAAAGTGAGTCACAGACTTAGAAAACAAATTTATGGTTATCAAAGGGGAAATATGGTGGAGGTGATAAATTGGGAGCTTGGGATTGACATATACACATCCCTATTTTTAAAATAGATAACCAAGAAGACCCTGCTGTAGAGCAAAGAAACTATGCTCAGCATTCTCTAATAACCTAAACAGGAAAAGAACTTGTAAATGAATAGATACGTATGTATGTATAACTTGATCACTTTGCTGTATGCCTGAAACTAACACAACATTGTTAATTAACTAAATATTTTTTTAAAAAACTTTCCATTAGAGAGGGGTTCTAGCACTTAAATGGTCTCTGAGAAAAGATTTCGTGATTACTTAGTGAGTCACTGTCAGTGATGGGAGAATAACATGTACATCAGGTTTACTGAAACATAAAATGACAAGAACCACTCTTATAAATTGTTGACACAAGTGTGCATGAAAGGAAAGTGGCAAAATTTTGCAGAATTAACTGACATGCGTAGTGGCATATGAGAAATAGAACTTCAGCTTTTTCATGAGCCAAATTTAAACAGCTATTAATGGTATTGAGAGAGCATGTGGTTTGTGGAAACAACCTTTTTTCCCAGGCTTAATGAGATTTTTAATTTTTATATGTTAGCTGAAGGGTATATTTTAATAATCCCCCTGCCACATTGCGAAATGAACATTGTTGACACTGCCTTTTGCTTCTTGATACTAGTTCGGTAGCTTTTTACCTTCTCCTCCTCCTCCTTTAAATAACTTCCCATCCTTACTAAAGCAAACATTACATTGATCGTGATGAAAGAAGCAACAGACTTTCTGGACACTGTGTACTCTTCAGATAATGCATCTCTACAATGAATCACTTTTTCTAATTTTGCAGATCATTTAGCAAAGTGCACATCCTAAAATGGATCCTATAAATGGTTTTTCATCTGTGAGCTTATTGTATTCCCTTTAGACATTTTTCTATGTGGTTTTAACATCTTCTAGGGTAGGGTGGAGATAGTTTATATTTACTTTAAAATATTCTCTGTGATTGCTTTTTAAATCAAGCAGTCACTTCTCCTTCCTTGTGATAATCATTTCTTTTATGAGCTGAAAGGGATTTTTGTTTGTGGTGTTTTGCTATAATCCTAGTTGATAATACAGTATCTTCATTGTTGCTCAGTGCATAAGTCTTTGAGGTTTCAACTATAGTCAAATCATGAGGAGTTTTCATCACAGCCACTGATGAAAACTCCAGCTTTTTAGCTGATCTTTGGAACAACATTATGTACTGCCTTTATTATAATGTCGGAGCTTTCCTGGTGGATCAGATGGTAAAGAATCTACCTGCAATGCAGGAGACCCAGGTTCAATCCCAGAGTTGGGAAGATCCCCTGGCGTCACAAAGAGCTGGACATGACTGAGCGACTAACACACACACAGATACATTATAATGTCAAGTGATGTGTATCTAGGTGATCTGATGATGGAGGTTACACTTTATAATCATCCTTGGAATACCAAAGATTTATTTTCTACTTGTTCATTAGAGAGGAAAAAAGAAAATATAAAATGAACTAATTGAATAGTCTACATGACAGTTATCTTTTTGTATTTTTCTCTCTGTACCTTTCTAATTTAAACCAAGATAGTATAAAAGCCCACTCACATTTCACATGTAATTTTTTTAAAAAAAGCAACTCCTTTTATACATCAAGGGAAAGAAAATTCAGTATTTTCAGAAACCTAGCAAGAAATTTGAAACTTAAAATATTACAGAGAAGTTTCAGATAAGTTAATCTTGCAAGTATTAAATTGAAATAAATTACAAAATAAATTATGATAATAGATTAATTGTTGACTTTAAAGGTAGAAAATGTAAGGAGGATGGTTTGAATTTAATGAAGTATAGATATTTTCATTACTGTCACATTATGGCTTTCCATAATAGTGGAAATTTAATAGTGGCTTTCCACTGTACATTCTTAAATCATTTAAAAAATTACTTTAAATTTTTAATTGTCATTATAGTCCATCTAATAAATATATCAGAAAACAAATTTAGGTATACATTTATGTTTGCATATACCATCATTGAAAAGTTTTTTATAATTACTACAGAATGTATCAAGTATAGATTATTTACCTTCTGCTACAAATGATAAACTGATCTGATTATGTTTGACAATTTTCTTCATGAAAATTATCACCTATAAATATATTGGTGATCTTGTCTGAATGTGGCTCAGAAATATTCCTAAAGGCTTGTCACTTTTAAAGGAATGGGGTTCTTTTGTGGGGGCTATGACCTATAAATTTATAATACAATATATGTGACAAGTATAATGAAGATGTTAAATTTACACAAAAGTCTCATCTCAGTATGCCATCAGGGTTGACTGCCCATTATTACTTAGTAACACTGAAGAAATGAAGGTAGGAATTAGAAGATTATCTTCCAACATTTTGTACCCCTTTCAGGAAAATAACCTGAAAAATGAAAAAGGATCTTCCATTAAAACTGGTTTAAGACATTATTGGATTAGAAGGGAGTGAGTGTAGGAGCCCAGCATACTGCAGTTTATGCTTTCTAGACTTTGTGTCAGTCTCCTGTGTCCCTTCTGATTGTGTTTACACAGTGAGAACAACTGGTGAAGGCATTCAGCGGTCCTCACACTGTTTGAGTGGTCACTGGATTGAATGGACAGTGCATGACACGGTGCAGAGCCCAAATGACTCAAGCCTTCCTTAATTCTAACCATTGCATTCCTGCAAAGAGCGATGGTGGCTGATGCTTAAGGGCGACTAAGTTGGGAGAATGCAGACCAATTCAGAAATGGTTTCACTGCGTGGTTTGTTTCCAGCCTGAGTAGGCAGTTATATCTTCTTTCATACTGACTAAGTGGGACCAGATGGTTACTACTATTATTTTCTTTTATTTGTAAAAATGAAATAAAAATGTTTACTAGTTAAGGTTCTCTTGAGGATTAAGGAAAGGGAAATTGTGTGTATTTACACAATACCTACCAGGGATAGAGTACTGTGTTTGACATATGAAAGGTTTCTGTTGGCAGGTTGACTTTTAAGTACTGTCAGCAGCTTTAGAGGATGTCCAAGGAAAATTAATGATTATGATTTTGATACAATTCTGCTGCTAAGTCTATGGATGTAGTCTCATTCATAACACTCTGTATCTGGAGAGTAGCATTCTAATGAGAAAAAAAAAATCTAGGAAGTTCTATTGCTATCTCTTCAGATTAAGTAATATTTGTATTTTCCAATGCTAAATTTGGCTGTTGCTGTAACTAGGTGAAAATAATACTCAGATTTTGGTAGCCTCTGAAAATTTTGGCATTAGCAGAAGACAGAAAAGAAAAAAAATTTACTTTGAACTCACTTGTAAAATACAAGAACTGTACAATAAAATAAGTATTACTAAAATTCTAAAATTCTATTGCTTTTGGTTGATCACTTTGTAGAATGAAATAAACTATGAACTCCAAATGAGATACACATATCTATTCATAGACAGAAAAATCCTTAATAAAAATTGTGACAGTTTGATTTAACTAATTTTGAACAGAAAGGATACCACGAAGCTTTTAGAATTTTCCTTGGGTGTTTGGGGACACACACACACATACAAATAGGGGAAAATAACCTCTCTCCACGGTGGTCATGAAGTCCATGGACTTTTTTTTCCCACAGGAGAGAATGTGACTGCAACAGTCATGGGGATGGCCAAGGAAAGGGGGGATAGCTAAAAGCATCGTGGCAGAAAGAAGTAAGAGAAGGCAGAGGAAGAAGATACCAATGAACAGCACACTGAGTTTATAAACATGTTGAACTTTAGGGCTTTCATTATCTCCTAAAAGAATAAACAAGTGAAGTAACTTCTCATTCACTTTTTTTTTTCTTGTTTATCTACCTGCTACTTATCAAAATAGGCAAAAAATATTTTGATATGATGACATTTATTATGGGACTGCTGCTGCTGCTGCTAAGTTGCTTCAGTCATGTCCAACCCTGTGCGACCCCATAGACGGCAGCCCACCAGGCTCCCCCATCCCTGGGATTCTCCAGGCAAGAACACTGGAGTGGGTTGTCATTTCCTTCTCCAGTGCATGAAAGGGAAAAGTGAAAGTGAAGTCGCTCAGTCGTGTCCGACTCTAACAACCCCAGCGACCCCATGGACTGCAGTCCACCAGACTCTTCCGTCCACGGGATTTTCCAGGCAAGAGTACTGGAGTGGGGTGCCATTACCTTCATTATGGGACATTCTTCCTCAAATTTGTAGCCAAGGGTGATTAATCATACTGAAGGCAAGGTCATGTATATTTTCTGTTTTGTTTGATTTGTTTTCATTTGTTTATTTACTCATTTATCATTTCTAATTCATCTAGAAATTCATTTACAATTTCAGTCTAGTGTTTCTGAAACACTACACTGAAATTACATTCTGAGCCTGATATCTAAATAATATCAAATGTGTATGACTATTTGGAAGGGAATGCTGCTGTGAAAGTGCTGCGCTTAATATATTAGCAAATTTGGAAAACTCAGCAGTGGCCACAGGACTAGAAAAGGCCAGTTTTCATTCCAATCTGAAAGAAAGGAAATGCTGAAGAATGCTCAAACTACCACACAATTGCATTCATCTCACATACTAGTAAAGTAATGCTCAAAATTCTCCAAGCCAGGCTTCAGCAATATGCAAACCGTGAACTTCCAGATGTCCAAGCTGGTTTTAGAAAAGGCAGAGGAACCAGAGATCAAATGGCCAACATCCGGTAGATCATCAATCAAAAAAGCAAGAGAGTTCCAGAAAAACATCTATTTCTGCTTTATTGACAATGCCAAAGCCTTTGACTGTGTGGATCACAATAAACTGTGGAAAATTCTGAAGGACATGGGAATACCAGACCACCTGACCTGCCTCTTGAGAAACCTGTATGCACATCAGGAAGCAACAGTTAGAACTGGACATGGAACAACAGACTGCTTCCAAATAGGAAAAGGAGTACATCAAGGCTGTATATTGTCACCCTGCTTATTGCTTATATGCAGAGTACATCATGAGAAATGCTGGGCTGGAAGAAGCACAAGCTGGAATCATGATTGCCAGGAGAAATATCAATAACCTCAGATATGCAGATGACACCACCCTTATGGGCAGAAAGTGAAGAGGAACTAAAAAGCCTCTTGATGAAAGTGAAAGTGGAGAGTGAAAAAGTTGGCTTAAAGCTCAACATTCAGAAAATGAAGATCATGGCATCTGGTCCCATCACTTAATGGAAAATAGATGGGGAAACAGTGGAAGACTTTATTTTGGGGGGCTCCAAGATCACTGCAGGTGGTGATTGCAGCCATGAAATGAAAAGACACTTACTCCTTGGAAGGAAAGTTATGACCAACCTAGACAGCATATTAAAAAGCAGAGAAATTACTTTGTTAACAAAGGTCCATCTAGTTAAGGCTATGGTTTTTCCAGTGGTCGTGTATGTTGAGAATTGGACTATAAAGAAAGCTGAGTGCCAAAGAACTGATGCTATTGAATTGTGGTGTTGGAGAAGACTCTTGAGAGTCCCTTGGACTGCAAGGAGATCCAACCAGTCCATCCTAAAGGAAATCAGTCCCAAATATTCATTGGCAGGACTGATGCTGAAGCGAAATTCCAGTACTTTGGCCACCTGATGTGAAGAGCTGACTCATTGGAAAAGACCCTGATGCTAGGAAAGATTGAGGGCAGGAGGAGAAGGGGATGACAGAGGATGAGATGGCTGGATGGCATCACCAACTCGATGGACATGAGTTTGAGTGAATTCCGGGCACTGATGATGGACAGGGAGGCCTGGCGTGCTGCAGTTCATGGGGTCACAAAGAGTCGGACACGACTGAGTGACTGAACTGAACTGAAATAAGCTATTCCTAGTAACTTATTACTTGGGAAATCAGACTGACCATATAAATCAAAACAACTTCAATGGTGTGCCCTGCCTTGTTAAGCTGGGTATCCACACGGACCTGAAAGCACAGGTTCCATAGCTTTGGTTGGAGAAAATGAGTGGGATGCACCATGAAATCCAGGCTGAAGGGCTCTTTTGACTGTTTATGCAGAATAATGATCTACCACAAGATTGCTTAGCTCAAATGGAAAATTTTCATCAAAAAGATTCTCTTCCATTAAGACAAGACTAATGCACAATTTTAACACCTTGCCAAAACATTAGTCATTGTGTTTTCTCCAAGCACAAATCTAAGAAATTACCCACTTTATTTTTAGAAACAATTTCCCTCTATTCCCCTCAGGTTTTGAGAGTGCCATTATGATGTGGCTCCTCTCCCAATAAAAAGTACCCATATTTTTTTTTTATTGAAATATCCCAGATTGATGTAGCTTCTTTGGCCAATAACAATAGAGCTTCATTCCACAGCATTTTAGTTCTTTTGAGGACCTCAAGGGCTGAGACATGAGTTAAACATACCCTTTAGTTCATAATGAACAACCGTTAGTCTGGTCAAGGACCCTTGCTTGCTTTCTTTCACATGTGTTTTCAATTCATTCCTGATTACCCTCCCCCCAACCTCACATCCACTTTCCCCTTGCCTACAGATGGCCATTTTAATGAGTTTGATGTTGTTAAATATGTAAATATCTTTGAAAAATACAATATGCATGTTTTAATTTATGTAAGTGGTATTGTAACAGACCTAATTCTGTCATACTTTGTATTCACTCAGTGCTATATTTTTTAAGATGGTGCTATGTATACCGATTCATTGCTACTAATCACTCTGTGTTATTCCACAGAATGTATCCAACACATTTTACTTATTCATTCCTGTAATAATAGATCTGGATTGACACCTAGCTCCCAACTCCTACAGACTAGGTAGTAGAATCTAGTGCTGGGTCTGGAATATGCACGTGCTAAATTTCTCCAAGTATTGCAAACTGATCTCATCAGTTCTGAACAAATACTAACCTAATACAAAGTTTCCCACATCTACCTAGCACTTGGTATCTTCGAAAGTTCTAATTTTTACCAATTTGATGAGTATAAAGGGACATCCCATTTTGATTTGTGCTTCTCCGATTACTAGTGAGGATGGCCATTCTACTGTATAATTTTTTTTTAATTTTTATTTATTTTTGGCTGTGCTGAGTCTCCATTGCTGTGCAGGCTTTTCTCTAGTTGCAGCGCATGGGCTTCTCATTGTGGTGGCTTCTCTTGTGGAGCACAAAGTCTTCAGTAGCTGCAGGCCCTGGGTTCCAGGGCACAGGCTCAGGGGTTGTGGCACATGGGCTTAGTTGCTCCCCAGCATGTAGGATCTTCCTGGGTCAAGGATCAAACCTGTGTCTCCTGCATTGGCAGGCAGATTCCTTATCACTGAGCCACCAGGGAAGTCCTCTACGTATACTTATTAACCATTTGGAGTTCTCATCTGCAAATTGTCTTTTCACATTTTCCCAATATTTATATATATATTTTTTCCATAGCATATTTGGGCTTCCCAGATGGTGCTAGTTGTAAAGAATCCACCTGCCAATGCAGGAGACATAAGAGATGCGAGTTTGATCCCTGGGTGAGGAAGATTCCTTGGAGAAGGGTATGGCAACCCACCCCAGTATTCTTGTCTAGAGAATCCCATGGACAGAGGAGCCTGGCAAGCTACAATCCATGGGGGGTCACAGGGTCAGACACAGCTGAAGTAACTTAGCAAACAAGCATAGCATATTCACATTTCTAATACGAAATGATAGAAGTGAAATAGGACAGTTGTCTGTGCATCCTTGGGCTTAAAATATGGCATGAAAGTTGGAAGTCAGATTATTAGGGGGAATTTCCAGATAGTGAAAACTGGTAAGTATAGATTTGAATCACAATTTCACAACTTAATTGCTGGCTGACTTGGACCAAAGTTCTTTCTCTGTGTGTCTCTGGTTGTGAGCATGTGTGCTTGTGTGTGTGTGTGTACACATGGGAGTCTTATATAAAGGTAACACAATCACAGGAGTGACACCTCATCACCTTTGCCATATTCGTTGGTTAGAAGCAGGTCCCAGGTCCTGGCCACAAACTAGTGGTAGGAAGTACGATACATGAAAGTGTGAACCGTTGGGGACAGGAATCATGTGGGGGTCACCTTAGAGTGTCACCTTAGAGTGGCAGACACCCCACATGCAAAAGACACATGAAGTATACATGAGGAACTCTCTTGGCTTGTATTACATACTCTGTCACACTTACTTGTAAATCTTAAAACTTTGTAAATTAGGGAACTACTTAATTCTTTACATTCACTGTTAGCTTTAATTCTTGTTCCTGAACATACTTTTAAAAAATTCCATTTTGTCATCCCAATTTCTTCACACATCCCTCTGTTTTTGCTCCCTTTCTTCTTTCATTTTGCAGACATTTATTTAGCCCTCTTGGAGAAGGCAATGACAACCCACTCCAGTACTCTTGCCTGGAAAATCCCATGGACAGAGGAGCCTGGTAGGCTGCAGTCCATGGGGTCACTAAGAGTCGGACACGACTGAGCGACTTCCCTTTCACTTTTCACTTTCATGCATTGGAGAAGGAAATGGCAACCCACTCCAGTGTTCTTGCCTGGAGAATCCCAGGGACGGGGGAGCCTGGTGGGCTGCTATCTATGGGGTCGCACAGAGCTGGACACGACTGAAGCAACTTAGCAGCAGCAGCATTTAACCCTCTTAATGGTTCCAAACACTATTTTAAATACTGGGGATACCATGGTGTAAAGAAATATCCAGTGTCATCATGTTCACAGAGTTTATGGATTATAGGAAACCGAAATTATAAATGACAACTATAAGACAGTGTCACAAATGTAATCAGCCAAAAAGCCCAAGGTCATGGGCAGGCATGTAGGAGGAATACCCAAACTGTTCTGGAGGGGAAAGGAAAAGCTTCTGAGGCGGTGACCACAAGATTTTAGTTAAAAACCTAGAACAGTAGTAAAATAGCAGGATGTCAAAGTCTATACTGAGGACCAAACATTCTTAATGACCTAAACAGCAAGCTGAATTGCTGTATTTTCGTCCATCTGTTTGAAATTATAGCTTAAACCTCAAACTTTCTTAAGTAAATAGAACTACCATATGATCCAGCAGTCCCATTCCTGGGCATATACCTGGAGAATATCATTACTCAAAACGATGTATGCACCCCAGTGTTCATTGCAGCACTATTTACAACAGCCAATACATGGAAACAAGCTAAATGTCCACCAACAGAGGAATGGATAAAGATGTGGTATACACACACAAATATATATATATAATGGAATATTACTCAGTCATAAAAAAGAATGAAATAATACCATCTGCAGCAACATGGATGAACTCTGGCAAGCTACAGTCCACAGAATTGCAAAGAGTTGGACACAACTGAAGTGACTTAGCACAGATGGACCTAGAGATTATCATACTAAGTGAAGTCAAACAGAAAGATACGTATCATGATATCACTAATTCGTGGAATCTAATTGTTTTTTACCTGTACAAATGAACTTATTTACAAAACAGAAGACTCACAGATGTTAAAAACAAACTTATGGTTACCAAACAGGAGGAATCAAAGGTGTGGAAAGATAAATCAGAAACTTGGGATTAGCATATACACACAGGTATACGTAGGCCACCAACAAGGACCTACTGTATGGCACGGGGGACTCTACTCAATATTTGATGATAACTTATATGAGCAAAAAACCTGAAAAAAAAAGAATATATATTCAGTATATGTATAACTGAATCACTTTGTTGTATACCTGAAAGTAATACAACATTGTCAATCAACAATACTCCAATAAAATTTTTTTAAGATTAAGTACATCAGCTTTTGTGATGCATTAGTAAAAGTGAGTCTATGAACAAACTCATAAAGATTATAATATTGTTGAATAAAAGTTATTATTATCTAAACTTAAGTCAAAACTCTTTACTTCTCTATGGCTCAGTTCTCTCATTTATAAAACAATTTGGGATTAGTCATTTCTAAGATATTTGTGTGTGTGCGTGTGCTTGCTAGGTTGCTTCAGTCATGTCTGACTCTGCAACATAATAGACTGTAGCCCATCAGACTCCTCAATCCTGGTTCTAACTTCAGTGATTCCACAAGTCTGTTGACTTTAGAATGGCATTACTTAAACAGGAATGATGGTGCTAGAGGACACTTTAGCTGAGATCCAAGCCCATGTCAGCCAGTCCAGGTAAGACCTCCATCCACTAGCAATATCTTTGTGTGAATTATCATAAGGCTCCCCCTTCTGGTGGATACTTTATAGAAAGGTGTCCTTTCTTCAAGGCACAAAGCTTTTTGAGAGCAGTGAAGGTTGGGTTCAGGGCCTCAGAGGCTCTTGGTGGAGTGGAAGAAGTATATGATTGTACTGCTGCTGCTGCTAAGTTGCTTCAGTTGTGTCCTACTCTGTGCGACCCCATAGACGGCAGCCCGCCAGGCTCTGCCGTCCCTGGGATTCTCCAGGCAGGAACACTGGAGTGGGTTGTCATTTCCTTCTCCAGTGCATGAAAGTGAAAAGTGAAAGTGAAGGTGCTCAGTTGTGTCCAACACTGTACTGAGTTCAGTGTTATTTCTGACCCAGTTAGAACCATTCAAAGCTCCAGCTTCACAAGAAATCAGAGATATAGTGGAAGAAGCGGAGAAGGCAATGGTACCCCACTCCAGTACTCTTGCCTGGAGAATCCCATGGACGGAGGAGCCTGGTAGGCTGCAGTCCATGGGGTCGAGAAGGGTTGGACACGACTGAGTGATTTCACTTTCATTTTTCACTTTCATGTGTTGGAGAAGGAAATGGCACCCCACTCCAGTGTTCTTGCCTGGAGAATCCCAGGGACGGGGGAGCCTGGTGGACTGCTGTCTATGGGGTTGCACAGAGTCAGACATGACTGAAGCAACTTAGCAGCAGCAGCAGCAGTGGAAGAGGATTAAACGGTGATTCGTTGCCTGTCACAACCCACCTCAGATCCATGTTAAGTTCCTGAACACTCCAGTAGAAGAAGTAAGGTACACTTGGACTTATTTTTAACAACGGCACCTAATGTTTTCAAAGGTACAATTATGTGTTTGCATTTAAAAAAATCTATTTCTGTAATCCTTACCTAATCTTTTCTCAGGCTCTAGTGTTATCACACTTAAAATCTGTAATGGCAAAATTATGAGATTTACAATGAGAAGGGTAGCATCCATAAAAGTAAATTTATCATTTTCCTCTTCTGAGTGACAGTTCTGGTCACAGCCCCTCCTCTGCCCCAGAGCCCTCAGTCAGCTTCAGTCAATACCCTTCTTAAAACCCTCGTCAAACCCTTGTCAGCTCCTCCTAGGGACTTATTGCCCACCACACCCTGTGATTTCTCTCTCCAGGGCAGGTTGTGTCACGCATTGCCTGGTAGCTCTTCAGGAGTAATTAGGTTCATTTAAATCCTCACTGGTCTCAAAGGCCCAGTAAGCCCCACCCAGCAAGTATCTCTCCTTCCCATAAGGGTTCACTTAGGTTCTCAAATGTCCTTAGAAGCTAAATGCCTTCTTAGATGCCTCACCAGTTGGCAAATGGATGGACTGTGTTTTATGCTCAGTTTTGGCACTGAACTGGGTAGTCATGGCCAGGGTGACCCTGGACAGTCTGACAATCCTCCCAGAACATGACACCCGTTCCTCCATAAAACAGAGCCCAGGTGAGGTCTTTAAAATTAACGTATAAGATGAGGAATATTATATATAGTGAATAATGTTTTATATATTTATATACAGGGGTAAGAAATCACTTCTCTGACAATATCAATTTATTAAGATTGAGGTAGGAAAGATGGCCAACTTCAATTATCATCATTATTGAGTTTAACAGATTATATTTATTATTCCTTCCCTGTGTACCAGACATTTCGCAAAGTACTTCCCTGAATTACCTAATGAAATCTTCACAATGCCAAGAAGTTGCTACTACTACTATTTTAAGGACAATCTCATTTGTTTTGCAACTAATTTTACAAAAGTTAATTAATAAAAAAATGTTTAAATGACTTCCAGTGCTCAGTTGCTGAGTCGTGTTCAACTCTTTGCAACCCCATGGACTGTAGCCTGCCAGGCTCTTCTGTCCATGGAATTTTCCAGGCAAAAATACTGGTGTGGGTTGCCAGTTCCTCCTCCAGGGGATCTTCCCAACACAGGAGTTGAACCTACATCTCTTGCCTCTCCTGCATTGGCAGGTAGATTCTTTGCCTCTAGCACCACCTGGGAAGCAAAATGACTTCCTAGAAGTTGTTTAAAAATGAGCTAAATGGATATATATTGCCATGAAAAGATGTTCAAGAGATGCTAAGTTGGAAAAGAAAATGAAACCAAGCTGTTGCAATTTTTTTTTCAATTTTTAACATCCTGCAAAAATAATTCCATCTTTTTTGTAAAGATACATTGTATATCTGATTGCACACAAAAAATAGATTTACTCACAAGAAATTATTAACTAAAATTTTAATGTAGTTAATTCTAAATATGGCATGGAAAAGATTAGGAAGGGGATGGACTCTCCTTTTTTAATTTACTCAAGTCTTGTAATTTAACTACAAAAACTACATGGATTTTTGTAACAAAGACCTTTTTTAAGGTAAAAATAAATGAATAAAAGATGTCATAGTCTTGTCAAGTTCTAAGCATTTTCTTCATACAACCCAGGTGAGTATTTCTTCCAAATTTTAAAACATCAATATGATGAAAAGCATATAAATATTCATAATTGATAAAAGCTGACTAAATCTAACCAAAGTAAAGAAGTCTGCTTCTATTTTTTAACTGGCCTAAATAAACTGATCCAAGCAGAGTTTTCTGGAAGTCATCTAATTCTCTGTAATAATTTAATGATGATGATGACAATTATGACCAACATTTATACAGTGATTTTCAGATTTACAGATTAAAAATCATGTTCCCTTGCATTTTATTCTATTAATAACAGCAGTCATCTTGTATTAGGTTCAGCAACAAGTTTCAAAAAGTAAATAATAGCAGTAGCACAAGCAAAACAGAAATGCAAGACTTCCCTGCTGATCCAGTGGTTAAGAATCCTCCTGCCAATGCAGGGCACATGGGTTCAATCCCTAGTCCCAGAAGATTCAACATGCCACTGGACAACTAAGCTCGGCCCCTAGAGCCTGGGAGCCACAACTACTAAGCCTGTGCATCACCAGGACTGAAGTCTGAGTGTCCTAGAGCATGTGCTCTACAGTGAGAAGCCACAACAATAGGAAGCACCATGACTAGAATGGAGCCCCTGATTGCTGCAACTAGAGGAAGCCTGGGCACAGCAGTGAAGACCCAGCTCAGCCAAAAGCAAACAAATAAATAAACTAAAAATATAAATGCATTTCTTTTCTAAAAGCCTGGGAAAATAATCTAGGGCATTTGTGGTGATGATCATAAGAGACCCCGATTCCTGTTCTTTCTCTGCTATCCTCAATACACAGCTTCTGTCTCATTGTTTAAAATGACTGCTTCAGTTCCATCCATCATACCTGAATTCCAACTTGCAGAAAGGAACAAAGGGAAGAAAAGATGCATCCTCCCTTTTATAAAGATACTTTCTGGAAGTTTCAGATACAACTGCTGCTGCTGCTGCTGCTAAGTCACTTCAGTTGTGTCCAACTCTGTGAGACCCCATAGATGGCAGCCCACCAGGCTCCCCTTTCCCTGCGATTCTCCAGGCAAGAACACTGGAGTGGGTTGCCATTTCCTTCTTCAACACACGAAAGTGAAAAGTGAAAGTGAAGTCGCTCAGGCGTATCCGACTCTTAGAGACCCCATGGACTGCAGCCCACCAGGCTCCTCCATCCATGGGATTTTCCAGGCAAGAGTACTGGAGTGGGGTGCCATCACCTTAGCACACCTAGTAAAGTAGTGCTCAAAATTCTCTAAGCCAGGCTTCAGCAATATGTGAACCGTGAACTTCCTGATGTTCAAGCTGGTTTTAGAAAAGGCAGAGGAACCAGAGATCAAATTGCCAACATCTGCTGGATCATCGAAAGAGCAAGAGAGTTCCAGAAAAACATCATTTCTGCTTTATTGACTACGCCAAAGCCTTTGACTGTGTGGATCACAATAAACTGTGGAAAATTCTGAAAGAGATGGGAATACCAGACCACCTGACCTGCCTCCTGAGAAATCTGTATGCAGGTCAAGAAGCAACAGTTAGAACTGGACATGGAACAACCGACTGGTTCCAAATAGGAAAAGGAGTACGTCAAGGCTGTATATTGTCACCCTGCTTATTTAACTTATATGCAGAGTACATCATGAGAAACACTGGGCTGGAAGAAGCACAAGCTGGAATCAAGATTGCTGGGAGAAATCTCAAGAACCTCAGATATGCAGATGACACCACCCTTATGGGCAGAAAGTGAAGAGGAACTAAAGAGCCTCTTGATGAAAGTGAAAGTGGAGAGTGAAAAAGTTGGCTTAAAGCTCAACATTCAGAAAATGAAGATCATGACACCTGGTCCCATCACTTCATGGGAAATAGATGGGGAAACAGTGGAAACAGTGTCAGACTTTATTTTTTGGGGCTCCAAAAGCACTGCAGATGGTGATTCCAGCCATGAAATTAAAAGATGCTTACTCCTTGGAAGGAAAGTTATGACCAACCTAGATGGCACATTCAAAAGCAGAGACATTACTTTGCCAACAAAGGTCCATCTAGTCAAGGCTATGGTTTTTCCAGTAGTCATGTATGGATGTGAGAGTTGGACTGTGAAGAAAGCTGAGCTCAGAAGAATTGATGCTTTTGAACTGTGGTGTTAGAGAAGACTCTTGAGAGTCCCTTGGACAGCAAGGAGATCCAACCAGTTCATCCTAAAGGAGATCAGCCCTAGGTGTTCTTTGGAAGGACTGATGCTAAAGCTGAAACTCCAGTACTTTGGCCACCTCATGCAATGAGTTGACTCATTGGAAAAGACTCTGATGCTGGGAGGGGTTGGGGGCAGGAGGAGAAGGGGACGACAGAGGATGAGATGGTGGATGGCATCACCAACTTGATGGACATGAGTTTGAGTGAACTCCAGGAGTTGGTGATGGACAGGGATGCCTGGCGTGCTGCAATTCATGGGGTCGCAAAGAGTCAGACGAGACTGAACTGAACTGAACTGAACCAAAAGGTCAACTAGCAAACTTTGCTTTTGGACTGAATGTTCATTTGCTGCGTTAGTTATTCTGCTTACCAGGCATAAATAAACACTCTATGCATGTCTACTTTTGGTCAATACATAGTTTAAATGTAGGAGCTTCTAAAATGAATTATATTATTTCCATCTAATACCAGTAAAAGTGATATTCAGTAAAGAATAATAGGGAAATCCTTGGATAAAGAGAAATAGCCTCCTCCAAACCTACTGAGAAGATTGGCTTACAGCTCTTTATTAGAAATTATGACATATATAAAGTTGCGTTAGATCAGAAAAAAGAGATGGAATGACACTAGTTTAATGATGATTGCAATGACAAGATAGTACAATTACCTAATCAAATATATCTTGAGATGAAACAGAAATAAAGGAGATTCATCTCTAGCTACAACTGCACTGTCTGTTGAGCACCTAAAATGTGGACAGTCCAGATTGGGAAGAGCTGTAAATATAAAATGCACATAGAATTTTGAAGACTTGGTATAAGTGTAAGAATGTAAAATAACTCACCAATACTTTTATATTGAGTATATGTTGAAAAAATGTATATATACACACATAAATTTTTTTCCTTTTTTTTTTTTTTGGCTGATCTGCAAAGCTTATAGGATCTCAGTTCCTTGACCAGGGATTGAACCCACACCTCTTGCAGTGGTAGTGTGGAGTCTTAACCACTGAACTGCCAGGGAATTTCCATGAAAAGATATCTTAGATATTTGGAACAATTAAAGTCTATCATTAGATTTCATTTCACCTATTTCTTTTTACTTTTAAAAATATGGCTACTAGAAAATTTTGCTCTTGCATGTAAGGTTCATGTTGTAATTCTTTTAGACAAACGATTTATACAAACAGCATGAAGGAAAAGAACAAGGACAGAGGGTCTTTACCATTGTCCAAGAGGGGAAAAGAGCCTTGCTCTGAAGTGAACTGAATTTCCCAGTGACAAGACTGACACTCTGTTTCTCAGTAGCAATATTTCAATAGGATTTCTAAACATGCAGTTAAAATCATCTGGAAAATAATTCTATAACTAGCCTATTTCCCTGCAAAGGATTCCATCCTTAGGGAGGAGGGGAGAGAGAGAGAATCATCTGATGACTAACTGAGCTTTCCTAGATCTTCCAGTATAGGAAGGAGCGTCTGGAGTGGGAGATAAGTGCATTTCTGGTTACTGGAAAGAATATGCTTTAGTGGAAGTAAATGCGTTGATGTACAGTCAGTTATGAGGCTTTTGACTGCAAATAATAGAAAACCTGATTTGAGCTGTAAGGAAATACGTTATCTTAACACCAAGGCCAGAGATAAGGCAAGTTCTTCTGGGTGATAAGGCTCCATTTGTCAGCAGGCTTCTCAAGCTCTGCCTTCCCAGGTGTGTTGGCTTCTCTTCAAATTATGTTTAATAATGTAACAAATAATGTTACATTGTATTTAATAATGAAACAAATGTAAGAAATGTAGCTTCATTTCTTCTCATTCTGTTTAATTCTTACTCCACTCTTCATCATTCAAAATTCCCCAAATATAATCAAATTAATCTTGTCACAGGTTTTTGCCAGCATTCACTTATTTATTCATTCACTGAGCACCTGTGATGTATCAGGCAAAACACAGTTCTTGCTCTTATGGAACTTTCTGTCTCTCTTCCCATTAGACACAAAAGATAAATACATACAAGTCATAGCCTCAGTTTTGTCAAAATGGTAGGGCTGTTCAATATGCTTGAAGTTTGTGTTGTTGTTATTGTTGTTCAGTTGTTAAGTCATGGCCAACTCTTAGCGATCTCATAGACTATAGTCCACCAGCCTCCTCTGTCCATGGGATTTCCTAGTCAAGAATACTGGGTTGCCATTTCCTACTCCAAGAGATCTTCCCAACCCAGGGATCAAATCTGTGTCTCCTGCCTTGGCAGGTGGATTCTTTACCACTGAGCCACCAGGGAAGCCCTGCTTCAAGCTACATATGATCTAAACATACCCCTAAAATATACATCTTTGAGAATCAGCAGCCAAATTAGGTGAAAGAGCCAGACAGGTCAGTCTAAGTCACTCTAGGTCTGAAACTTGTATCAACAGGTTTTTCCATTCTTCAGTGACTTAAATCCCTTAATGACTAGTGCCTGTGGGACTATATGATGATGTTTGCCAAAAGTCTTAATCAAATGAGGAGAGTAAGGCTTGAATTCTTCATGAACTTGTTTCTGACCAGCAGAAACACTGGGGGTGAGGGGGAGAATTTCTAGGACTTGACTCAAGGAAGAAGGCCAGGCTGAGCTATCTAATATTACCATCATAATATCATTTCTCAAAACACCTGAATGGTGGGTAGCTCCAGGGAGAAACAAATCAACTCACCTTTTGAACTGGTGAAGCATTTTGCCAGCACTTTAGATCAATTATAAACTGAACTAGACAGAACTTGGTTTGAGTTTTCTGAGTTAGTGACTTTGGATGTGTTATCTCACATGTGATGATCAGGTTTGGGGTGGAAGGTATCTCCAACTCTGTGAAGTTGGTTTTGTTTTGTTGTGATGTCCATTTGAAACCTGAGGAAACTGAGGCTCAAGGAGTAAGTTCAGTTCAGTTACTCAGTCGTGTCCAACTCTTTGCAACCCCATGGACAGCAGCACGTCAGGCCTCCCTGTCCATCGCCAACTCCCGGAGTTTACTCAAACTCATGTCCATTGAGTTGGTGATGCCATCCAACCATCTTATCCTCTGTTGTCCCCTTCTCCTCCCGCCATCAATCTTTCCCGGCACTAGGGTCTTTTCCAATGAGTCAGTTCTTCGCATCAGGTGAACTCCAAAGTATTGGAGTTTCAGCTTCAGCATCAGTCCTTCCAATGAATATTTGGGACTGATTTCCTTTAGGAAGGACTGCTTGGATCTCCTTGCAGTCCAAGGGACTCTCAAGAGTCTTCTCCAAACACAGTTTGGAGAAGTTCAAAAACATCAATTCTTTAGCGCTCAGCTTTCTTTATAGTGCAAGTCTCACATCCATACATGACTACTGGAAAAACCATAGCCTTGTCTAGACAGAACTTTGTTGACAAAATAATGTCTCTGCCTTTTAATATGCTGTCTAAGTTGGTCATAGCTTTAATTCCAAGGAGCAAGCATCTTTTAATTTCATCGCAGCAGTCACCATCTGCAGTGATATGGAGCCCAGAGGAGTAAAGTTTGTCACCGTTTCTCCCCTGTTTCCCCATCTATTTGCCATGAAGTGGTGGGACCGGATGCCATGATCTTAGTTTTCTGAATGTTGAGTTTTAAGCCAACTTTTTCATTCTCCTCTTTCATCAAGAGGCTCTTTAGTTCTTCGCTTTCTGCCATAAGTGGGGTATCATCTGCATATTTGAGGTTATTGATATTTCTCCCAGCAATCTTGATTCCAGCTTGTGCTTCAAGTCCAGCGTTTTTCATGATGTACTCCGCATATAAGTTAAATAAGCAGGGTAACAACATACAGCCTTGATGTACCCCTTTCTTGATTTGGAACCAGTCTGTTGTTCCATGTCCAGTTCTAACTGTTGCTTCTTGATCTGCATACAGATTTCTCAGGAGGCAGGTAAGGTGGTCTGGTATTCCCTTCTCTTTCAGAATTTTCCACAGTTTGTTGTGATCCACACAGTCAAAGGCTTTGGCATAGTTAATAAAGCAGAAATAGATGTTTTCTGGAATTCTCTTGCTTTTTCAATGATCCAGCGGATGTTGGCAATTTGATCTCTGGTTCCTCTGCCTTTTCTAAATCCAACTTGAACATCTGGAAGTTCACAGTTTACGTGCTGTTGAAGCCTGACTTGGAGAATTTTGAGCATTACTTTGCTAGTGTGTGAGATGAGTGCAATTGTGCGGTAGTTTGAACATTCTTTGGCATTGCCTTTCTCTGGGATTGGAATGAAAATTGACCTTTTCCAGCCCTGTGGCCACTGCTGAGTTTTCCAAATGGCCCCCTAATTTTCCCACTCAAAGTTCTTTACTATAAGCAAGTGGGAACCACTGTGACCCATTGCCCTGATCATTTCTTCTAAAGGTCTAAGAACCCAGGAATTCCCTAGTCATTGTACAATGAAACTTCTATAACTTCATCAGGAAATTCAACTGGAGGGAGAGATAGGGGCCGCTGAAAATATTGTGCTGTGCTTAGGTGCTCAAGTCATGTCTGACTCTTTGTGACCCCATGGACTGTAGCCCTCCAGGCTCTTCTGTCCTTGGAGATTCTCCAGGCAAGAATATTAGAGTGGGTTGCCATGCCCTCCTCCAGTGGATCTTCTCAACCCTGGGATCGAACTCAGGTATCCCTCATTGCAGGCAGATTCCCTACCAGCTGAGTTACCAGGGAAACCTCCTAAAATATTAGGAGGTAACAAAAACCCAACCCCATCTACCTTTTGATTTTCCATCTTCTTGGTATTGAGTTGTCAGAGTTAGGCTCCCACTCACTTTAGACTCTAACATGAAACAAAAAGAAATGGAAGTGCTATGCCACCTCCAAGTCCATCAGTCAGTATTTGTTGAATAAATAATGAATTATGTTGAATAAAAAAAAAAAGGAATGAAGGAGCCCAGATTTTTCTCATCTTGAAGATTGCAATGAAGTTGTCTGCAAAGATAAGTTTAATCGCAGGCTGATCACAGCAATAATAACCAGCTGGGGCTAAAAAGTTTCATATACTGGGTTTCATCCTAAAGCCCTTAATAAGTTTCATTCTTTTACCATTCCTCCATAGCAGATAATTTTATCCTGAGACAAGGAAAACCCAAAATGTCTTTAGTTCTCCTCAATTTTCCAACTTCTTTTGATTTGGAAAAGAGAAAACCAGAAAACCAAGTATAGGGAGAATGACTGGCCCACTCACAGCTGGCTCTTTTCGGGCTGGGGAGGAAGATTTTTTTTTTTTTTTTTTTTTCATTTAGAGCAGCTCCTTGGGCTCAGTGCAGGTGAGAGAGATGTAGAGGTGTTTTTCTTGAATTCTAAGTGGAATTGGCCCTTGAAGCTGCTAAATCTCAGGTGGGATACTCAAAGGCTTCAGCCACTCAACTGAATGTGGTTGTGTTATGGAAGCAACTCAGTTTAGGACCCTTCATCAATGGTGAGAGTTTTTCCTGCTATTCCATGAGGCCATCCCACTCCATTTCCCAGCACCTCAGGCCATTTGCCTTGATAGTGATATTTTATCCAGCGAGACAGACAACTATTCCCATGGATGCTTGATATTTTTAGTGGCAAATGCATAACACACATATACATAAATGTAGGTAGATACGCATGTAAAGACTAATACACTTCTATTTCCTCACAACAATCCACATTCAATAACAACTTTTTCACAAAACTCATAAAACAGGTAGAGTTTTTTAAACACAAATAAACTGACCTATGGCAAGAGAGGATTTCCTTTCCTTCAAACTACACTTTACCTCAAATCCTACCATCCCATCCCTGTGTCCTTTCCTTTCTCTAAAAGGAAGGAAAACACAAAAGTTCTCCTAAGGATACTTGTCAATGATTAAAATTCCACCAGTGGAAGCATATAGTCCTTTGATAAAATGTGTTACTACTTAATGATACATAGATGACTCTGGAGTGAAGTTGCCCATTTGACTTCATCTTAACCTTTTATATTGATAGGGGAGAGATTTGCCTCCAGAAACCAACTCTGAGATCGGCAGAGGTAGCTGAGTAGGAAAATCTCCAAGTCCTCTCACAAACACACCAAGATCACAACGATCTGCAGAAGAGCCCTTGGTGAGAAAGACTGGAACCTGTCAGAAAAGATCTGAAACTAACAACATCAAGAAGAAACTATGATGAGATGGGGAGGAGGGACAGACTGGCAGCATACTTAAGCCCCACACGCCCAGGTGTGTGACTCACAAACTGGAGAATTATATTGCAGAGGTTCTTCCTAAAGAAGCGAGAGTCCTGAGCCCCATGTCAGGGTCCCTCGCCCAAAGGTCTTGCACAGGGAAGATGAGCTGCCAGACTTTGAAGGCCAGTGGAGTTTAATTTCAGGATTCCCACGGGACTGGGGGAGACAGAGATTTCACCCTTAAAAGGCCCACACTAAATCCCACATGCCCAAAACAAAAGCAGTAATTTGATAAAACTTTAGCCAGTCCTACCTGCTGGTCTTGGAGAGTCTCCTGGAGACGTGGAAGTCGCCTGTGGCTCATGCTGGGGACATAGGCACTGGCAGCAACTGATCCTGGGAGTGAAACCTGGCGTGGATGCTGGTGCACGCAGAGGCTGACAGTGAATTTCAAAACCTTCCCTCCAGTACATCAGTGTCAACACCTGCCCCTACCCAATAACCTGTAGGCCCCAGTGCTGAGAGACTTCACATCAAGCAATTAACATGGCAGGGATACAGCTGCTCCCATCAGCAGACAGGCTGTGTCCAGACCTGGCTGTGGGTTCAGGAGGTCTTAAGTACTTTAAGACTGCGCTTCCACTGTAGGGGGGCTTGGGTTCAATCCCTGGTCAGGGAAGTTTCGCATGCTGTGGTGTGGCCCCAAAATAAAGCCTGATGGGACTTGGGCTCCATATTAAAAAAAAAAAATTAAAGTGATAGAAAATACAATTTAAAAAAATAAAGAGTTTATCCCCTGCCTTAAATTTAAAAAACAACAACAAAAAAAGGTGGCTGAATTATTTGTTGGCAGTGTAAGATTTTAAAATGTATAAATCTTTTCTTTGAATATAAATTACTTACAGAATAGATTTTCACCCTCTGCATGTTCTTACACACAGCAGTTAACTGCTGAGGCTTAAGGTTTACACAGTGAATGGTGATGACAGTAGTTTCAATAGATAACTTCTGGACAGCTTAGGATAGCTCCCCATAGTTCACTGTAATTGAATAAGATTAGGATAGATAAAAAATTTTCCCTGCTAACCTACTATGATATGTATCTTAAACTCAGAGCTCTGAAACAGTTCAAATAAACACAGTAAAATTTTCTTTAAGTGTAGCTGAATCTGAGAGTTACACTCTGAATGGCTGATTTCAAGGTTTATAGCTATTTCAATTTGTGTTTCATTTTGGATGTTTAGTTGCCTTCTTGCTTGTGAGAGCTCCTTGACTACTATCTGCTTTTACCCATCCTTGTAGCAATGGCTTCTTTCAGTTCCGTTCAGTCGCTCAGTCGTGTCCGACTCTTTGTGACCCCATGAATTGCAGCACGCCAGGCATCCCTGTCCATCACCAACTCCTGGAGTTCACTCAGACTCATGTCCATCGAGTCGGTGATGCCATCCAGCCATCTAATCCTCTGTCATCCCCTTCTCCTCCTGCCCCCAATCCCTCCCAGCATCAGGGTCTTTTCCAATGAGTCAACTCTTTGCATGAGGTGGCCAAAGTACTGGAGTTTCAGCTTCAGCATCAGTCCTTCCAATGAATACCCGGAACTGATCTCCTTTAGGATGGACTGGTTGAATCTCCTTGCAGTCCAAGCGACTCTCAAGAGCCTTGCTGCTGCTGCTGCTAAGTCGCGTCAGTCATGTCTGACTCTGTGCGACCCCATAGACGGAAGCCCACCAGGCTCCTCTGTCCCTGGGATTCTCCAGGCAAGAACACTGGAGTGGGTTGCCATTTCCTTCTCCAATGCATGAAAGTGAAAAGTGAAAGTGAAGTCGCTCGGTTGTGTCCCACTCTTAGCAAACCCGTGGACTATTAGGGGAAGCCTAATCTTGTTCTCAGTGAGAGAATAAAATGAGCAGTGAAATGTAAACAACCTCTATTGACTTGAAAGAAATACATTTAGACACAAGTCTCTTTCAAGGTATTCAAAGTCCAAAAATCTCTCTTCACAGAGTAATAGCTGCACCAAGTTTTAAGCAAATATACTCTTAGCAATTATATTTCACATCATTTAATGCTGACTATCTGTGTCTAAAAGTCAAGCCAGTTTTGGTGGGCATCTCTTTTCAAAGGATTCTTTTACCTTCTGAGAGGATTTCTCTGGCATTCTCATCTCACTTTCTTTTTCCTTAATTTTAAGTACTGTTTGAGTTTGCAAGAAATCTCTTTCCTGAACTCCTGTTTCTGGCAGAAGAATGAATTTAGATGACTGAGAAAACTGATAAGATGGAAAGTGAAAAAGAATGTTGTCTGTCTAGGTACCAATTACACTGCTGCTGGTTGTCTATTATCATGCATTATCTCAGGACTTGGGCTTCCCTGGTGACTCAGATGGTAAAAAATGTCTGCAATACAGGAGACCTGGGTTCAATTGCTGTGTCGGGAAGATCCTCTGGAGGCTTGGCAACCCACTCCACTATTCTTGCCTAAAAAACCCCATGGACAGAGGAGCCTGGCGGGCTGCTGGCCACAGGGTCACAAAGTCGGATATGACTAAGCAACTAAGCACAGTACATCTCAATACTTAGAAAACAAGTGATTACTATGTCTTAGAGGGGCATCTCCTATTGTACCCCAGTCATGATTCTATGACTATTTTGAACTGAATAGAGAGATAAGCAGTTTTAAAGTCTATAGAGAATCAGACAAGGGTGTTGTCTAGTAGACTTCCAGAGAACAGAGATTAAGATGCTGTTTCTGAACAACTAATTGAAACTTACAAGGTACAGGATCTGATCAAAGGTGGACCTTTACTCATTCCAGGGCCTATTCCCCTTCTGTGTCTTATTTCTAAATTGTATAACTTAAGTCATGTATGTGTATGCTCAGTTGCTCTTTGCGACTGTAGGCTGCCAAGTTCCTCTGTTTATGTGATTTTCCAGGCAAGAATACTAAAGTGGGTTGCCATTTTCTCCTCCGGGTAAGTCATGCATAGGTTATTGCATAACTTAGTGATGGGAATCAACAGCAATCATGTATTATTTTTAGGATTTCTCATGGTTTTGGAGGTTAACTGAACTCAGCAGGTGGCTGTCACTTGGGGTGTCTCATGCGGTTGCATGTGATTCTGACAGTTGGTTCTCCTAGGACATCCCTGTCATCATGTGGCCTCTCCAGCAGGACAGTTTCAGGGAATCAGATTTGCAACATGGCGATTCAGGAGCCCAAAGGCACACAAAGAGCTTCCAGCCAGCTTTTTAGCTCCTCATTCTTAAATATGATCACATTGCCAAGGTTTATCAGGTATAGGAGGAAAGTAACACAAAAGATAAAGACTAAAACAAAACAGAAACAAAATGGGGGAGGGAGTTCAGAGGAAGTAGATGAATGACATATAGGCTTACCATTGTCCAGGTACTGTTCTAAATGAGTAGTACATATTAATCTCATTTGAACCTCCAAACAACTCTATGCAGTGAGTACTCTCATTACTGCTCTTTTTGCTGAGGAAACTGATAAACAGAGGTCAGGTAACTTGCCTAAGTTACTTGTCATAGTGAGTGGCAGTACTGGCATTTGAACTGGTTGCAGAGTCCAAGTTCATAACCATTACAATCACATACCAGAAACCATTCATGGAAGAGCAGGAAAAGTCTCTATATGTAGTATCTTCAGAGACAAAAGTAGGTTTCACACTTATGAAACAAGAACAGAGTGCTATTTTACAAAGAACATTTAGGAGAAAAAGAGATTTTTAAAATTAAAAAGAAGGCAATGATACAAATAAAAACAGAGAGATTATAACACAAATTTTGAAGGAAACTTTCAGAAATTTAAATAAAAAGCTGAGATGGAAAATAAGATATTAATAGAAGTGACAGGAAAAGGAAAGGCTTAGGGGCTTCCCTGGTGGCTCAGATGATAAAGAATCTACCAATGCAGAGATCCAGGTTCAATCTCTGGGTCAAGAAGATCCCCTGGAGAAGGGAATGGCAACCCAGTCCAGTATTCTTGCATGGGATATCCCATGGACAGAGAAGCCTGGCAGGCTACAGTCCATGGGGTTGAAAATAGTTGGACATGACTTAGCAACTAAATAGCAACAATCAAGGATCTAGCATAATGAGTGAAATAAAGATCTATATCAAGGCTCACCATCAAAAAGCCAGAGATAAAGACCTTAAATGTTTTCCAGAGAGAAAAATCAGCCTTAAAAGGATTTAGAATCCACTGAACTTCTCAACAGCAACATGGGCCATGTTCCAGTTGGAGCATTGTCTTCAACTCTGAGGGAAAATGATTTCCAATCTTGAATGCTGTGTGGTGCCAAACCACAACCAGACCAGAGTACCCAGTAAAGGGATTTTCTGACATGTAATCCTTCAACATGTTTCTCTCTCAAGTCCCCGTTCTCAACAGACCACTTTGCTTCTTCCAAATGATGGAGGAAATAAAAAAAGAGGAAGGCATGAAATTCAAACACTGAGGGGTAGATTGCAGATGAGAATGGATGCTCATGGTCATCCATTTCCAGGGTGGAGGAAATTTCCAGGACTGTTGCAATGTAGCAGGCCTGGAGCACAGAAGGACAGAGAGCCCCATGGAGACTTTTACCATGAAAAAGGCAGCACTGATACGTCACCTAATGGGTCTGATTTTACTAGAAGTTTAACAGCAGTGTTAGAAAATTTGAGGATGTGTGAATAATAGATACACAGGAGGCTAAGGACACAAAATAGTACAGGACTTTATTAAAGTCCAGGAAAAACAAAAATTACTACAAGAAAAGAGAAGAAAGTTGCAAAACATGGTGTGGCCCAGCTGTGAGTGGTATGTATTACGCAATGAATTAACTCGAAAGTGTGCTATAAATACAGTGGGAAGTTTGAAAAAGAGACCTATATTTGTGGGGTATGCCCAGGCCCCTTGATCATCATTTTAAATGCAGGCAAATCAAATCAATCAATAATGATATCTCAAGTTGAAAAGTCAATACCGTGAACAATAGGTAATAAAAATTGGGGGATATGTATTATTGTGGACAGAAGATGTTGCCTGCCGTCAAGACTTCCACCACTGTAGTTGCCCCCTGCCCTCTGACAGGAACTCAGGATGGAGAAAAACATGATACTGGCTCTAAATAGTTAAGATCCATGTGTGCATGCTAAGTTGATTTACTTGTGTCTGACTCTGTGTGACCCCATTGACTGTAGCCTATCAGGCTCCTCTGTCCATGGGATTCTCCAGGCAAGAATTCTGGAGTGGTTGCCATGCCTTCCTCCAGGGATCTTCCTGACCCAGGGATCGAACCCGTGTCTCATTGGAAGGCAGGTTCTTTACCATGAGCACTACCTGGGAAATTTAGTTAAGACGCATATCAAGGAATAATCTCAGTGAACCCAGTGTCTCTTGCATCTTCCTACATCTCTCTACCAGCATCTGTAAATGCAAATAGAAACCAGGAACTTTTGCCTCATTTGGCAAGCTTAGACATTTACTTGAAAACATTCTGTTGCAAGAAGCCTGAATTCTCTTTATGGAACAGATTTTCTTTCCACTGGGACATGAAGGGTCCCTTTTAAATTTCTCTGGTTATCTGGAGTAGTAATAGAGCTGAACTATCATCAATCATTAATTTTGAAAGGAGTTCATCTGATAAGTGAGCACCATTTAGGAGTGCCTTGAGGAAATAAGGACTTCCCTGGTGACTCTGACTGTAAAAAATCCGCCTGCAACACAGAAGACATGTGTTCAATCCCTGGGTTGGGAAGATTCCCTGGAGAAGGGAACGGCTACCCACTCTAGTATTTTTGCCTGGTGAATGCTATGGACAGGGGAGCCTGGCGGGCTACAGTCCATGGGGTCACAAAGGGTCGGACAGGACCGAATGACTATCACTTTCACATTTGTCAAAAACTAAAGCGTTCAGTGGGTGTAAAGACTGAGAAAAATATGATCCCCACCTGAACGGAACAAGCTGGACTGGGAGAGAAGAGGTCTATAGGAGCAAAGTGGTGTCGACTGGTGAGTTTGGACATCTGAAAAAGATGGGAATGTCGAAAATTAGTTTCCAAAAGGATCCGTTTTTCTAGTTCATGGGTTTGCTTAAAGCTTGTTTAGGAAGCTAGTAACCTCTGTAGTTTTAGCCATCTAATAAACACATCTGATTTAAATACTAGAAGAAGTTTGAAAAGTATCTTAATTTGCTTTGGAATATTTTCAAAATAAATTCTATTTCTAGATGTATTTTCTCCTGGAGAACATTTGTTAATTAGATTTAACTCAGTACCTTCTGGTCCATACTGAAGATGTGTGAGGGAAAAAGAAGACAATGCATTTTTCAAGTAAAATAGGAAAAGGCAGATTTGGCCTTGTTTTTATGGCTCACTGAAAAATTGGGAATATTATAATCTGAAAATAGATGTAGGCAAGATCTGCTATCTTATCCAATCTCCAGAGCAAAATTGTAAAATTCCTGCTCATTAAAGCTAAACATTTTGGGTTTCTCTCCTTTGAGTAACTTGGCTTGCAAGAGTGTTCTCTCAGCAACTTCTCTGAATTTGGTGACTGACTTCATGTAACTCATATCTTTTTCGTGATTTTAAAAGAAAAGCTCCAAACTATACTCATTTTTCTATCTTCTCACAGATGACTTTTCTTTAAGAAGTGCACCTCTTATTGTCTTCATCTCTTAGAGCTCTTTCCCTCCTCACCACCTGTCACCCAAAGGCTCTCTCCAGATAACTTTCCTGTGAAGTAGAAACTACTCTTTAAGGATATTAAAATCACACTTGGGGTTTTAACATGTTTGAAGGGAAAGCTGAAAATACATTTCAAACATTTTAAATATTCATAGTCAGTGAAGAGATATCAGACAAATACACGTGGATATTTCCATTATTTAAAATTGAATTGAAATTACTTAAATATTAATAAATAGTGAATTGGTGAAATAAGTACAATAGTACTATGCAGTGTTATAAATAGTGATGTGGAGATAGTCTATCTATCTAATTATCTATCTTTATATATTTTAAATAGCTCAGAGTATATTGCTACCTGAAAGAGTATGGTATGACCTCATCTTTGTCTTTAAAAAATGTGTATGTATTTAACGTCTATCCACATAAATGTCTGAAAGAAGGTACATGAAAATACTGGCTTCTTTGGGTGCTTACGAATATGCGTGAATTTCTTTTTTCTTTTTTACATTTTAATGAATTGTCTGTTTTGTTTTACAATAAATAGGCATTACTCTTTAATCACAGAAAGAACAAATCATTTTCATTTAAAAATGCATACTATGGGAAATTATGATTTAAGTTCTTTAAAAATCCTTTCAGTAAGAGGTTATTCCATTCTTAATATATTCAAATTAACTATTGAGGAAAATAGATAAACAACTTTCAAATCATAAAACTATAAACAATAGTCCTGGAAGTAGGACTAAGAAACTGTATCTTTGAGCAAGATAATACTCTTAAATATTTTAATGTGAATATATTTAGGGGCAATATCGGGAGTATAATTAAAAAGTGTTAGTTGCTTAGTCATGTTGACTCTGTGACCCCATGGACTATAGCCTGCCAGGTTCCTCTGTCCATGGAATTCTTCAGAGAATACTGGAGTGGGTTGCCATTTCCAACCATGAATCTTGACTGGGGACAGCTATACCCTTGGGCAGAAGTAACTGCTTTCATCAACTGAGTGAAGATCACTGGTAAAATCTTTTATTATATGTGCATAATGGGAGTCAGAATCTCAACGCACCATTAATGAATTGGGAAATAAAGTATGATGTCTTGTCAGAAACCCTAGAAATGCAATTGTGAGTTATTAGAGTTTCCAGAGTAAAACAGAAGCCTGTACAAACGTTTTGAGGATACCACACAAATAGTACCTGCTTAATTGGCACAAGGCAGAATAACTTAATTAGGGTAATTGACCACAAGGAAACTGGAGCCACTAGAATAAAAAAGAAAGGTTCCATTGACCTGTGAGCCTCAAACCCATTGAAAGGAAAATGAAGTACATCTCAGAATTTTCAGAGCCCCCAGTGTCAGTTTCTAGTTTTAGCCAAATTCCTATTTCTGGTAGTTAATACATATTATCTTTGTAATTTTTTTTTTTACTTTTATACAGGGGTTCATCGTTATTGCTCTTATTACTAATAAGGACAAGGAGCTTGGTTTAGGTCCAATTTAAGGTCTGTGGAAATTAGTTTGGTTTCCTTCCAGACCAAGCCAATGAAAATAACTGGTTCCATTCATTTATTAGTCCAGATAAACAAAGCCAGTTTTATTCTGGGCATAATGCTTATCTGTGTGAGTGACCTGCACTGAAGCCCAGGGGAGGACAGAAACCATGAAAAGCAGAAACTGAAAAGTTGGCCTCTTTCCCCAGGAGCCAACTGTGCTCCAGAGCAAGGAGAAACTGTACTCAAATGAGCTGGAGAGCAACAGGCTCTTTTGACCTTTGAATATAGGAAAATAAAAGCAATTTTACTGTGTAATCTGGAAGAACAGTTTTTCCTAGTTTGTACTCAGTTTAACAAAATATAAAAAAGCAAATGGATTGCTCTTTGGGGCACTGCTCTCTCTTTGTCTCCCAAAGTGTATAGAATATGTTTCCTTTGAAAACAAAAGTAAATTATCTTTATTTTGAGATATTTAAGATAATCCTATATATATACTTGAGCTATTTGGAAATACTCTTATAATAAAACCAAGTATATAAATACAGACATTCATATCAAGATTGTATGTTACTTACTCTCCAGAAAGCTGCTATAGAATTTACCAAAAATGGCTTTTTTCCATTTCTTCAATTAAATAACTTATAATGGCAAATACATTGGCACTGTAAAAATGCAGAATACAAAGTATTTGCAATAAAAGTATACCTGCTTCCCAGGTTCCCATCCAGAACTAATCATCCTTTGTACTTTTTCACTTATCTTTTCAGAAATTTTCCACGCACATACAGCATTTGTATGTAATAAATTAATGTATAAAAAATATTTATGTTTCACAAGTGGGAACTTTCTTGCTTTTACCTACTTTTACTTTTTATTATTTCTTTTATATTGAAATTAAATATATGTCCTAGAGATCATCCAAATAAGCCTATATAGGCCTGCATTATTCTTTCTAATGAATGTAAAATATTTAATTATATGAGTGTACCATAATCTATTTGATCAGGTATGTGTTGAAGGATAGAGAGTTGTTACTTGCTTCTTTCTTTTTCTACAAACAATGCTTCAATAAACATTCAGATACATATGTCTTTGCATGCACATGTAAGAATGGGTAGATAAGTTCTAGAAGTAGAGTTGTTAGGTTGAAGTCTGTACCTCATTTTAAATTCTCCCTATTATAATAAATTTGATAAAATTTTGATTTTCACTTGAATCATTTCACAATAAAAATGTGAAAAACCAAAGAATTTACTATATAAAATGGAAACAGTGATGGGTGTTGATTTAAGGTCAACAAAACACTCAGTTTTGAATGTTTGTTGTTTAGTCACTCAGTCGTGTCCCACTCTTGCAATCCCATGGACTGTAGCCTGCCAGGCTCCTCTGTCCATGGGATTTCCCAGGCAAGAATATTGCAGTGGGTTGCCATTTCCTTCTCCAGGGGATCTTCCTGGGCCAGGGATCAAACCTGCATCTCCTGCATTGGCAGGCAGATTTGTTACCACTGAGCGACCCAAGAAGCTCTTTGAATGTTCGATGACCCTGAAAATAGTCATGTAGATGCTACTAACCCAGAGAGAAAGAATCTCTACAAGCTTACACTCCCTTAAAAAAAAAAAAAAAAAATCCAGCTTTTAGTTCTGAAAGAATTTGGCACTAAGTTGTGAAGAGGATATTTTCTAGAGCATTTACAGTCTCAAAGCAATTCAGTTCAACACTGCAAGTATTTATTGCCTGTTTATTCATTATAAATCCCAGTGGACTGTAAAAAGAATTGTATGCTGTCCCTGCCCATCAGGAACATGAGAGTATGATCACTGCATAAGCAAGCTATTTAGTGAAAGAGACTCATTTTGGGGGAAAAGGGGATTACTGTAACATGGAAAAATCTTTATCATATCAGTTCTCACATAACAAAGTTATGTCATGTCAGCAGTGATATAAGGGAAGACATATTTCTTTAGCACATTATGGGTGTTAATTTCAAATATTATAAAGGAAGAAAGAATGGAGGAAAGCAAGGAAAAAAGAACATGAAAAACAAAAACAATTTCCAGCATGCATCATCCAGAAAAACTTCTTTTCTTTGTATCTCCATCAGTCATGTGATGGCCCCAATTTCACACCTTATGACTCATCTACCATGAATTATTTGCTTTTCTCTGCAACACACACAGCACTCTCCTATTGCATTGCCTTTAAATGTCTCCCTTATGTTAGTCCACCCAGTAATAGTCTGTTTATCCTTGCATTGCTGACTCAAGGATCATTATTTTCTCTTTCACCCAGGAAAATATACCCCTTTCTTCCCCTACACTCCTATGCTTCTAGGGTAATATCTCCATCATAGTTTGTGTGTGTGTGTGTGTGTGTGTGTGTGTATTGGCCATGCCATGTGGCTTGTGGGATCTTAATTTCCCAACTTCCCCAACCGGGGATCAAACCTAGGTCCAGTCATGAAAGCGCCAGGTCTTACCCACTGGACCACCAGGGAATTCCTTCTTTTTTTTTTTTTCTTTTCTTCTTGACCTTTTGTATTTCTGAGCTTTGTGTTCTTTCTTGCAATATTTTCACATACTGTCTTTGTCATGGTTACCTGTGAATATTACAACTAGGCTATCATTTCTTTATTTTCTCCCAAAAATACAAGTTTATCTCTCTCACAACTTTTAGCACACTGCTCTGTATTTAATTTTACAAAGCTTACTGTGTGTCTGCCATCCAGTTAGGATGCTAATTTAATGGTTCATGTTGCATCATTAGGGTTTCCCTGATAGCTCAGTTGGTAAAGAATCTGCTTGCAATGTGGGAGAACTGGGTTCGATCCCTGGGTTGCATCATTAAACACTTGGTAATAATAGCAAATGATCATAGTGCTTACAATGTGTGGGCACTCTCTTAAGCACTTTATATAATTAACTTTAATTCTCACAGCAACTGTGGGAAGTAGACTTGGTAATACTGTGGAAACTGAGGCACTGACAGGTTTGATATTTGCCCAAGTTTAATGTTAAGTGTTGGAGAAGGCAATGGCACCCCACTCCAGTACTCTTGCCTGGACAGAGGAGCCTGGTAGGCTGCAGTCCATGGGGTTGCTAACAGTCGAACACAACTGAGCAACTTCACTTTCACTTTTCACTTTCATGCATTGGAGAAGGAAATGGCAACCCACTCCAGTGTTCTTGCCTGCAGAATCCCAGGGACGGGGGAGCCTGGTGGGCTGCCGTCTATGGGGTCGCACGGAGTCGGACACGACTGAAGTGACTTAGCAGCAGCAGCAGCAATGTTAAGTGTTGGCACCAGATACTCTGGGCCATTGTTTGAATATGACTAGAGGTTTGAGCAGACATTTACATTAACAGTTAGAGCTAGGCATCACAATTCCTGTTTTGGAGATGAGGTTCAGAGAGGCAAAATAGCTTATTCAAAGTCACATAGCTTGTTGGCAAAAACAGGATCCAAATTATGTTTAATTCCAAAATCCGTGTATTTTCCACTGCCTGTTCTTCAACTCAACCTATCTCTTCCTGGGGCATGACTCAAGTTTCAGATTCAGCATTTCTCAGCAGTAGTTTTTGCCTGCCAGCATCCATCTTCCTTTTCTCTAGTAACATCATGTTATTCCTTCAAGGACCTACCCCATCTTACCCTCAGTACATGGAGGACACAGGCTTTACATTCCTGTTATGGTTACATGTCTTCTTCCCAGGAAGATTTGAAGTTTCTTGAAAGCAGGGACAGTTTCCTCTTTTTCCTCTTCCTCTTCCCTCTTCTTCTTTAACTCTTTCTCTTCTTTTTCTTGTAGGTACATCTCACATGCATAATCCTTAGTAGAGGCTGAAAATATTTTCTGAATCAATGTCTTGCACATGGGACTTGCTTACTCTGTATTTGTGAAATTGGATTGTTTGACAAGATTGCAAATAAAATGAGCCTCAGCAAAGTATAAGAATCTCAGCAGGCAGAGAAAGGTCAAATACATGCCCCAGGCATATTCTATTTCCTTGTACCATTCAAAAACAGAGCATTTGAGCTACTGGAGGTTTCTGAGATGGTTTTCATGGGAAACCCCATATAGAATTCTTGAGCATAATCCAACCTGTTAGACATGAAGGAGCAATGAAGCTGACAAATTCCATATCTTAGAAGAAAAAAAAAAAATCAGCATTCTCCAGGTAGAGAAGTAAAGGGATCATACCTATATCTCATTGGCAAAAGGCAGATAATCCCTATGTGGCATTAATCTAAATTTGATTAAGACATTTAGAGTTTCTAAATTAAAAAAAGATTATTATGTCCACCTATCCTCTACCTTTCTAAAACTAGAATTCAAAACAAAATGAAACTGTACACTCTAAACTAAAAATAAACATAACAAAGTCTTGTAGAATTCTATTTTTTTTCTACTACTGATGATCACTTTTAGGCTTTCCAAAAAGGATCACTGTCTATCAAAAATTTTTTGGAGGAATCTGCTCTGTTGTGTCTCAAGCATGTTGCTGATTTTTCTTTGGAATAGTCTTGTGTTGCCTCTAAAGATGAAGGCAGCAGTAATCAAAGTGTTGATCCAGTCATGAAAAGAGAATGTCTCTGTTTTGTACAGTGACCCTAACTTGAGACTTAACTGGTCTAGATAGCCTCTCTCTTCCTTGTTCAACAGTTTGACATGCATTATTCCTGTACAAAAACCACAATTTATTTCCTATTACCCACAGCAGCATTGCCTGAACATTTTCTGAAGAAAATCATTTTAATAGATGTAATGCAAAAAGTGCTTTGAGGTCACACGTATATGGGGCTTTCATTTCATCCACTGGGGTTATCACGATATCATGTTACCTATTATCATATTAAGAAAGATCTTAATGGGGAAAAAAAGGTGTACATAGTGACAATATGGGGTCTCCAAAAAGCTGACACTGGATACCATAATTACCGTGGAACAAAAGAAAAGTGAAGGATGCTAGTATAAACGTGCAAGTCAGGCAAGATGCAAGCAATTAAAATGAGTCTTCTTAGTACTACACTTGAATTCCTGCTTTTGACTAAAGACCCTAATACTTTAATCAGCTATTCTCCAGACTGCTAAATCTAGTATAGAAGGGCTATGTTTTTAATTGTACATAACCTAAATGTAGAGTACATCATGCAAAATGTTGGGCTGGATGAAACACAAGCTAGAATCAAGATTGCTGGGAGAAACATCAATAACCTCAGATATGCAGATGACACCACCCTTATGGCAGAAAGTGAAGAGGAATTAAAGAGCCTTAAAGAGCCTCTGGATGCAAGTGAAAGAGGAGAGTGAAAAAGCTGGCTTAAAACTCAACATTCGAAAAACTAAGATCATGGCATCTGGTCCCATCACTTCATGGCAAATAGATGGGAAGACAATGGAAACAGTGACAGACTTTATTTTCTTGGGCTCTAAAATCACTGCAGATGGTGACTGCTGCCATGAAATTAAAAGATGCTTGCTCCTTGGAAGAAAAGCTATGACAAACCTAGATAGCACATTAAAAAGCAGAGACATTACTTTGCCAACAAAGGTCTGTATACTCAAAGATATGGTTTTTCCAGTAGTCATGTATAGATGTGAGATTTGGACCATAAAGAAGGCTGAGTGCTGAAGAATTGATGCTTTTGAACTGCAGTTTTGGAGAAGACTCTTGAGAGTCCCTTGGACTGCAAGTAGATCAAACCAGTCAAATCTAAAGGCAATCAGTCCTGAGTACTCATTGGAAGAACTGATTCTGAAGCTGAAACTCCAAAACTTTGGCCACCTGATGCAAAGAACTGATTCATTAGAAAAGACCCAGATGCTGGGAAAGATTGAAGGCAGGAGGAGAAGGGGACTACAGAGGACAAGATGGATGGATGGCATCACTGACTTGACATGAGTTTGAGCAAGTTCTGGGAGATGGTGAAGGACAGGGAAGCCTGGCCTGCTGTAGTCCACGGTGTTGCAAAGGGTCGGACACAACTGAGCGACTGAACAACAACAAAACATAAAATTGTGGGAATTCAAGGAGGCGGGTAATGTGAAAGAGGAAGTGTCTGCTAAGAGAAAATGTGGCTTAGATCATCACTGTTTCCTTTTGTAGCCATCGATACTTCTCTTTTTGCTAATTTTCGTCTAAATTTCTGTTTTCCGTCTCTATTTACTGAAGGACAACAGTGAGAAGAGCTGGGTCTGGAAAGGAAGTAGCCCAAAGGATAGTTTCAATACTGGCAAATATTTTCACTTAATAATGATTAATATTTCCCTAAGTGCTGATATGTCACTGTGCTAAGACTTGTATCATCCCATTCAATCAAGTTCTTCCTAAAGTAGGTACTATTGTTTACCTAGGTTTACAAATGAGGAAATGGAGACTTAGAGAAGTTCAAACAAACAAACTTGTCCAGTGTCCTATAGCTGTGTTTTAATTACTTATCCTGAAATGACTAAGGAATGAAAGGGTCATGCTCTAGGAATTAAAAGCCCCAGACTGTTGTCCCAACTTTTCTTAAACTTTCTGAGCCTCAGAGCTTCATCTACCTAAGTTATGGGGTTATTGTGTAGATCAGTAAGATAATGTTTACTTGAAGGACTTGTAAATACAGACAAACCATAATGCATTACTATATTATACATAAGAGAATGGATCTTGAGTTAGGAAGTTTCCACCTCAGGACTGAAGTTGGGAAAGACCAGACTGAAATGTTAGAAGGAGAAAGGTGGCTATGTGGTGAAGAATTCTGATATTTGGGAAGATGGGGCAGACTGAGGAAGATGAACCCAAGATGCCTTCTGGGAGAGGGAAAGAGGAAGTTCCCAGTGGAAGATGAGTATGTGATGACCAGTATGGGATTGTTAGAGCAAAAAAATAAATAAAAAAGCCGAGAGAGAGAGAGGATGTAAAGCCCAACCCAAAGCTACATACTGGAGAAGATGATGGCATCCCACTCCAGTACTCTTGCCTGGAAAACCCCATGGACGGAGGACCCTGGTGGGCTGCAGTCCATGGGGTCGTGAAGAGTCGGACACGACTGAGCGACTTTACTTTCACTTTTCACTTTCATGCATTGGAGAAGGAAATGGCAACCCACTCCAGTGTTCTTGCCTGGAGAATCCCAGGGACGGCAGAGCCTGGTGGGATGCCGTCTATGGAGTCGCACAGAGTCGGATATGACTGAAGCGACTTAGCAGCAGCAGCAAAGCTACATACATACAGAATGCCTGTGTGTGTGCTCAGCTACTCAGTCGTGTCTGACTCTTTGCGACCCCATGGACTGTAGCCTTCCTGGCTCGTCTGTCCATGGAATTTTCCAGGCAAGAATACACAAACAAAATAGTATAAGAGAAATAAAAACATGGAATCTTCTCTGGCTGCTGGATTGTCTACTTTTGCTTATTGTAGCTGCAGGAACAAAAGGTAACCTATTCTGAAGAAGAGAGAACTGCATCCTTGCTCTTCAGCATTTTTGTTTCGGGGGTTCATAGGATATATACATTATTTCTATGGGCTTGTTTTTTTCCTATTTTTTCCCCTTAAGGGGGAATGTACAAAATTGAATTTGACATTTTTGCCAAACGTCTTAAGCCAGTGGTCCTCAAATTTAGTAATTGTTAGAATCCCTGGGATAGGTTTGCCAGATTTAGCAATTAAAAATATAGAACATGCAGTTAATTTTAAGTTTCAGTTAAATACTGAAGAATTTTGTTATATGTCCCAAATAGCTCATGGGACATGCCTATACCAAAAAAATTTACTCATTGTTCATCCAAACTCCAAAGTTAGCTGAAAATTCTGTATTTTATCTAGCAGCCCTACCTGGAGCTTGTTAAAATTCAGACTCACCTGTTCCATATTCTAATTCTGGAAGTACATCTGAAGTAGGGCCAAGTGATCCTCCCGATGATTCCAATGCAGCTTATGCTTAGCTAACACCCTGAGACATACGGGGTAAGCTTGGAATATGCCAACATGGGAATGAGAGGTTTCAAGAGGCTCGGAGGACATCTTCGGAAGATGATGGAGGTATGTGTGCAGTGCTTAGGGGATACTGGAAGACCTGTTCCTTGAGTGCAGCAGGGAGAAATCTGAGTGCTAAGACCCCAGTGTGGTAACTTAGTCCCCACTGTTGTGTCATTTAGTCCTTTCAACAACCCCTGGAAGAAGAAAATCTATTATCTCAATCTCTTTACATGAGGAAACAAAAGATCAGGGTGAAGTAACTTGCCCAAGGTCACATAGGTAGTATTTCACGGGTCAGGTCTGATCTAACATCAATCGTTTCCATAGTCCACGTTCTGAATCAGCCCTATGCAATGCTAGGGAGTTTGGGCAATTTTGCCTATGCAACTTTTTCCCACTCCCATTTACAGCCTTCTTCAAATTGCGGAGTTAACTAAAATATAGTCAGGTATGTGACATCTGCACTCTAGAAGTACTCAAAGATCTCCACATTCTAATGTATAATAGCCAAAAGGCCTGGCGGTTTGTGAAAAGCTTAAGGGTCTAAGCTGATGAAAAAATGGAAGAGCCATTAGATAAGATATTGTTTGAGGCAAGGTTTTTTTTTTTGTCTAGAATGCTCAGCACCAGCCAGAATCATCACATCAAAGGGGAGTGTGTCAGGGGATGCTCTCCTCTGGTGCATCAACCAACCATTTTCTCACCAGGGGACCTAAGTTGAATAGTCTCTGAAGAGGACACTGGCAGAGGCCACTAGATATAGGGAACAGGTTGATGAAGAAATTGGATCTGATAAGACTAGAAAGGAGACAACCCAAAGAAATCGTGGCTTCAGTTTTCTAATATTTGTAGAACTGGTAGGAGGGAAGAGCAACGAGCAAGGACCATAGGTTAGATGTTAGCAGGAAAAGGATTTTGACTCCACATATGTGGCGGAGTGCACTATTATTCACAATTATTGCTGTTTCTCTGGGGCATGTCTTTTTCTGCCTTGTCCCTTCCTAGGGGAGGTTTTCACATGATTCATGTTGAAAACTTTAAGGTCCAGCATGGGACTCTCCACTCTCTTTTCCTCTGCCACGAGATCTGCAGTGTCCCTGAGAGGGACATTCGCCTGGATCCCAGATGGAAACTGATATGGGGCAGAGCAAAGCTGACCTGGGGTAGGCACCCAGTATAAGCAAGAAGGAAGCCTCTGTGGTTGAAAAAAAGTCACAGACATTTTCCAGCTTTTTATTTCTGTGGGATATCTCGCTTTTGCTGACAGGCAAAATGAGAAAGCACTCTCTAGAAGTCAGAGTAGTCCAAGGAGGGAAAGGACAACCTGGAGAAATGAAGAGTTTCCTGGACTAGAAGTATTCAAATATAGCTACAGACAACTTAGAAGGATGTTTGAAAAGCAGGGCGGGGTTGGGGGAGGGAGGCGGGGGTGGAGGCTGGGAGAGGTGAATTGAAGTATTGGCTGAGTGGTTAGGACATTAAGCTCCTTTCCATATCTGAGAGTCTGTGCTGCATGAGTAATAAGGTAAAAGTAGATGTGAAATGGGCAAGGCCTTTTGCACAGCCAGGCTTTAAACACACTTGAGGAGGAGGAGCACAGTGACACTAGGGCAGATTAATATCAGCTAGTGGTTACTGAAATTTAGAATATTAACTTGTGTTTTGTTTGAGAACAGGCTTCTGGAATGTAACTAAAAAGAGAGTTAAATATTTATGTGGTTTGAGATTAACCATAAAAGACCTTCAGGGGAGGCTTAGAATACAAGAATAGCTCCGGAAAGTGTAATTCAGTCACTGACTCGGGCCTCTCCCAGAACCCTGCTAACTGTTAGATGTACAATGCCAAGCCACACGCTTGGCCAGAGATCAGAGAAAGCAGCCACGAGTGGGATCCTGCCGTTTCATCGATCTGCAGCCCAGAGAAAGGCCAAGTTGGGGTTCACTCCCTTCTCTCTCCCCTTTCCTGTTTTGTCCCTTCATAATCCCAAGTTTTTCTCTTGGCTCTTCTTTCACCCTTCAATTCCCCTCACTCTTAATATTGTCTCTTAATACTCTGACCTGTCATTATTGGATCATCTCTCAATAATCTGATCTTGATTCTACCTATCATTTATTTACCTAAGTCACCAGTGAGAAAGCTAGAAACGAAAAGGTAAAACAAAGCAACATTGTAAAATCAGGAAAGTGTTCATTTATTCAATGAATTAAGCAACATGTGGTGGAGTGTGTACTATGTACAAGCATGGCTTTGAGGGGAAGAAAAGATAAATTCCAAACTTCAGATCCACTGCTTAAGACACAGGGGACCTTGAACAAGTTCCTGAAAGTCTCAGTGTTTCAGTTCCTAATCCTTAAAATGAGGTCAGTAATCTCCTGGCAGGGTAGTTGGAAAGATTAAGTAAAGTAAAATACTTTATACTGCAAATACATAAAAGATACCAGGTAAAAGGTTGATAAATTTCATAACGTTTTAGTTCAGCTTGGATCTGTGTTTACAGTTTATTTATTTAATTTCAGGTTTAATACCTTAAAAGCTAGATCCATTTTCTGTTAGTATATTTCAGTGTCCACCATTCGGTTGATCACAGTATTGTATAGTAAGTACTTGAAGACATGGGACCAAAATCTACATATCTAGGTAATATTATGTTGGATTAACCAAATTTTTGGCCAACCCATATTTCATATATATGCTATGGACTGAATGTTTTTATCCTTCCCACAAAATTCACATGTGGAGTTCTAACCTCCACTGTGATGATATTTAGAAGTAGGGCCTTTGGAAGATAAATAGGTTTAGATGAGGTCATGAAATGGGGCCCTCATAGTGGGATCATTGTCCTTATAAGAAGAGGAAGAGAGACCAGAGCACTCTCTCACCATTACATGAAGACACAATAAGAAGGTAGCATTCTCAGCAGGATTCGACTCCAGCAACACCTTGATCATGAACTTCCTGCCTCCAGAACTGTGAGAAACAAATGGCTGCTATTTGAGTCACCCAGCCTATGTTTTGTTATAGCAAGCTGAGCTAAGACTACACACACACACATATGTACATAAGCCTTCAGCACCGGGAGATAGTGCAGCACAGAGGAGCCTGGCAGGCTGTAGTCCAAAAAGAGCTGGGCACAACTTAGCGATTGAAAAATAACAAAAACAACAAAGTTTTGTATAGTACCTCTCCTTTAGAACAACTGAGTGAGATTTGGAGATACTGCCTTAGTATATAGATTATAGTGTATATATCTATATCATATGAATGTCTATATCTAATAAAGGATTTAGTGTCAACTATTTTTGTTATGATGTAGGTCCCATACAGAAGGAAGGGAATAGACGCAATCCCAGTCTTTTAGAATTTTACATTTGTCCAAATGATCTAGGGCATTTGAACAGGTCCTTTTTGTTCCCTTCTTTACTGACAGCTTTATGATTTTCCTTGAAGTGTCAGTGTATTCACCCTTGCAGTGTCTCACAGTGGTCTAAGTCAATCATGAGAATCTTGTTTCCTGCTTTCCCAGCCCCCCTTGAAACTTGTGGTGTTCTTGAGACATAAGAAGTCCCTAAGGGGGCTCCTTGAGAAGCTTTCACCTTTTTGACAAAAAGAGACAAGTAGTTGGGAGCCGCTTTCACCATCCTGTTCTGGCTTAAGTGCTGGCTGGCAGTGACCATTTTGATTTTGTGACCCTGATATGACAAGTGGAGGAAGAAAAGTCGACATGCCAAAGGTGGTGGAGCAGAAAAATTAAAAAAAAGTAAGTTATTCATTATACTGTTGAGTAAGCCAAAGACTTGTTACATCAGAAAAATAAAAAAGCTATCTGTTAAGTCACTATTAGATATTTTTGATAAATTGCAACCAAAGATAATATTATTTTTAAATTATATTTTATTTTATTTTATTTTTTTTGGAACTCATGCTATTTTTATTGCCTCTTCACTTTTCCATGTTTTTACCTCTTTCATCTTCTTTTTTTTTTTAATTTTATTTTATTTTTAAACTTTACAATATTGTATTAGTTTTGCCAAATATCGAAATGAATCTGCCACAGGTATACCTGTGTTCCCCATCCATTTTTAAATTTTATTTATTGATTTTTTTGATTGTGCTGGGTCTCTGTTGCTGCCCACAGGCTTTCTCTGGTTGCGGTGAGCAGGGGCTGCTCTTGGTTGCGGTGCATGGGTTTTTCATTGCAGTGGCTTCTCCTGTTGTAGAGCACGGCTCTAGAGTGTACAAGCTTCCGTAGCTTAGTGCACAGGCTTAGTTGCTCTGTGGCATGTGGGATCTTGCCAGACCAGGGATCAAACTCTTGTCTCCTGCATTGGCAGGTGGATTCTTTACCCCTGAGCCACCCCTTTGAGTGAGGCCCCAAAGGTATTCTTGATAGATATCAGATAAAAGGATAATGTACAGTGGAATTTCTGCTGTTGTGAAATTTCAGGACAAATGAATAGTGGAATGAAATATTATTGGTATTTGATATTTGATATCATTGGTATAATGATATTTCAAATATCATTGGAAACAAAAAAAAAGAGAAGGTTTCACTGAGGAGCTCTTTCTCCCATAAGAATACAATTTATTTGAGCAAACAAAATCTTCAATATTTATACTATCTTAAAGTAGATATAGTAAGAAACATGAAAATTTATATTTTGATCCTGAAAAGAGAAAGAATATATATATATATTCCAAATATATATATACATCTAGCATTCTTCATGTTTTGAAATATATGTGTATATATATATATTTGAAATATATGTATTTCAAAGCATGAAGAATGCTAGATGTATATGACTATCTGATGATGAAAGAAAATTATTTGAGTGAAAATTTTTATAGTAAATAGTAATTATATAATGTTGGCAATTAACACAGTTTGCCAGCTGTCTCCACATGTTTAAGGAAGCTAAGCATCTATTTCTGCTTTATTGACTATGCCAACGCCTTTGACTGTGTGGATCACAATAAACTGTGGAACATTCTGAAAGAGAAGGGAATACCAGACTACCTGACCTGCCTCTTGAGAAACCTATATGCAGGTCAGGAAGCCACAGTTAGAACTGGACATGGAACAACAGACTGGTTCCAAATAGGAAAAGGAGTACGTCAAGGCTGTATATTGTCACCCTGCTTATTTAACTTATATGCACAGTACATCATGAGAAACGCTGGACTGGAAGAAACACAAGCTGGAATCAAGATTGCCAGGAGAAATATCAATAAGCTCAGATACGCAGATGACACCACCCTTATGGCAGAAAGTGAAGAGGAACTAAAAAGCCTCTTGATGAAAGTCAAAGAAGAGAGTGAAAAAGTTGGCTGAAAGCTCAACATTCAGAAAACGAAGATCATGGCACCTGGTCCCATCACTTCATGGGAAATAGATGGGGAAACGGTGTAAACAGTGTCAGACTTTATTTCTTTGGGCTCCAAAATCACTGCAGATGGTGATTGCAGCCATGAAATTAGAACACACTTACTCCTTGGAAGGAAAGTTATGACCAACCTAGATAGCATATTCAAAAGCAGAGACATTACTTTGCAAACAAAGGTCCGTCTAGTCAAGGCTATGGTTTTTCCAGTAGTCATGTATGGATGTGAGAGTTGGACTGTGAAGAAAGCTGAGCGCCGAAGAATTGATGCTTTTGAACTGTGGTGTTGGAGAAGACTCTTGAGAGTCCCTTGGACTGCAAGGAGATCCAACCAGTCAGTCCATTCTGAAGGAGATCAGTCCTGGGTGTTCATTGGAAGGACTGATGGAGTACTGGAGCTGAAACTCCAGTACTTTGGCCACCTCATGGGAAGAGTTGACTCATTGACTCATTGGAAAAGACTCTGATGCTGGGAGGGATTAGGGGCAGGAGGAGAAGGGGACGACAGAGGATGAGATGGCTGGATGGCATCACCGACTCGATGGACATGAGTTTGGGTAAATTCCAGGAGTTGGTGATGGACAGGGAGGCCTGATGTGCTGCGATTCATGAGGTCGCAAAGAGTCGGACACAACTGAGCGACTGAACTGAAGTGAACTGAAGCATCAATATATTCCTTTAAAATTTTTTGAAAGTTTGGCTGCAGTCTGATTTTCTTACTCTTAACTACTCCTTCCTCACCATGACCACCACATATCAGTCTGTGTCCTATGCCTGTTTGATGGTCTTGGAGTGTTTGCCTTACTGCAATTTTCTCCTGAGATATTATTACCTCAGAATACATTCAGTAGTCTTTTATACTTTCTCAGTTTCAAAAACATCTGAGTTTTACATTTCTAAGCCTATAAAAACTTCTAATAGAAGTAGTTCTTACCATGAAATTTTTTTTCATAAAGGCGTTTGATCATAGTTGGACAGTCAGTTTTATATACTTTTCCTGTTGACCTCTTTTAAAACTGACTTTCCTATATTTGTAATATTTGGTCATTACAAAATTTCCAACTCGAAACCTTGTGATTTGCTGCTATGTTCAGAGGGATCAGAGTCAAATTTAGAAGTTCCAAAGACATCCCTTCAACATGTATATCTATTTAGTCACAGTAGCAGTTTGTATTGTATAACAAACCACACTATAAAAAATGGTCTTAGTCTTTCTAAAATTTATCTCACAGAGTTATGACATGGAATGATATCCTTTAAATGATCAAATAGCAATTTTAATACTGATAGAGATGAATTTTGAAAATCCTTTACTCACAAAAAAATAAACACAAAAAACCCTTTATTAGACACCATTGTCAAGAATATACTCAATGAGGTTCAGATCTATTATACAGACACTTTTTAAAAATAGAAAAAGATAATTATATAATACTATGTAAAATAAATTTTAATAATTCTAAAATTATTTTTTTTTAAATTAACAGAGAAAATACAAACCAAAGCATTAAAATTAAGTTCTTCTCAAGTCTTTGTTCTTGTTTTGTACACAAGTCATCACTATTTCAGTTATAGTGAAAATTAGCCTCTTTCTCCCCCATTAGCCTGTCAAGGGCAGGAAATGAAAGTGAAAGTGTTAGTCACTCAGTCATGTCTGATTCCTTGTGACCCCATGGACTGTGGCCCATTCAGCCTCCTCTGTTCATGGAATTCTTCAGGCAAGATTACTGGAGTGGGTTGCCATTCCCTTTCCAGTGGATCTTCCTGACCCAGGGATTGAATCCACATCTGCTTTGCAGACAGATTCTTTACCATCTGAGTCAACAGGGAAGCCCATCAAGGGCAAAGAATGGTCTGGTCTTACTCACTCTAGCGACTAGCAGAGTGCCTGGTACATACTGACAAATATTCATAATATTTGTTGAATGAATGATATCCTTCCTGCTTCAGACTTTCATGACCCTCCCTTGTCTAATAATTTAGCACAAATTCTTTCCCCCAACAGATAGGTCTTTATACATAACCTGTCTGAGGCCCAACCACCTTTAACTAGAACAGAGCGTGCCTACAACATGCCTTAAGCTTTTAGCTGCAGGGCCTGCTTTGTCCAAAATCTTGACTTTGTATTTCACCGCATCTCAAAAGATTCATATCACTTGCTTTACAAAGATACTTCTTGTCCCTCTTAACCAATAGGGTTTCTTTCTTTTGTGCATCACTACAATATGTCTTTTATGGCATTTGTCATATTTTGCTTTTGATTATATGTATTTTCATTTACAATCTATCCCATCAACACTGTAAGATCCTTGAATAAGTTCTTTTATCACTCCCCACAGCACAGCATACAAAGTAGGCATTTCATTCAGACATAAGTGTGTACACCTACTGTTTGGGCCATCAGAGTTCTTAGCTGTGAGAAGGAAGCTACTAATGCAAAACACATATTATTAGAGTATTCCAAATTACACAGTGATGAAGGATGAAAGCTTCTGTAACAGCTTACATGGGTTGAATCCTCATTCTGCTGCTCAATAGCTTTGTAGCCTACATAATCTTCTAAATATCAGTTTCCTCACCTGAAACATGGTAATACTACGACCTGCCTCACAGGGCTTTTGTTCAAATTAAATGAAATAAGGTGTGTAAAATGTTTCGTATACATAATACACACTTGTTACGATTCCCTCTTAGTATTATTATTATTTGAGCTTAGGACGTTTGATTTTTTTGATGGCTGATATACTTGCACTGCAGTATTAGACGATTATAGGTTAGAAAGCATCTCTGCACTGAGTAGCCCTTCATCAACCAAATAATTTAGGGCCCGTATATATATTGCTTAGAAATCTCAAAAAATTTCTGCAATTCTCCATTTAATTTTTGTGGAGACCTTTGATGGGCTTCCCTGGTGGCTCAGACAGTAAACAATCTGATTGCAATACAGGAGTCCCAGGTTTGATCCCTGGATGGGGAAGATCCCCTGGAGAAGGAAATGGCTACCTGCTCCAGTATTCTTGCCTGGAGAATTCCATGGATAGAGGAGCCTGGTGGGCTACAGTCTATGGGGTCACAAAGAGACCTTTGATATGCTTATTACCATGATATTTAATGTCCAATTATTCCTCATTAGGTTAATAGCAATGATTTATTATTAATAACTCTGTTTACTTATTTAGTATTTATAAACCACATTATAAAGGCTTTTTAGGAATACATTAGAGAGTAATGTATATTACTGAGTACATTGCCCCACTGGAATTATGTACTATCTAAACCACTGTACCTTCATTTCAAAATAGGGCTTCGCAGCTTTCTCGTCCTAGCACAGGAGACCATCGAGGGTGCGTGCATTAATCAACTGAGCAGAAGATCTGGGAGGACATCACTCAACGAATCTTCAAGATACTATTACCATGTGCTTGATTCTAATTTAAATAATTTGGAGTTCTTATAAGATTAGGAAGTTTTGAAAAGTAGAATGTCGACACAAAGAGAGTGAAAAGAAAATTTGGGGGAGCATTTTACAAAATGTTTCTTCTAAAGAACAACATGCTTTTATAGGCCTGAACTGATTTTAAAAAACTTATTAGATACAAATGAGAAGCATGTGCTTCTGGTGGTATTATACTCAAAGGATTTTAGTCAAGTAATGTCTAAACTTTCAGAGTATTTGAAATATACCCAGTTGGACAGTTAATGAACCCTCTTCAACTTAAAGTAGGGAACTGCTACAAGAGAAAAAAATGCACAAAAAAAGTTATGGAAGAGACAAATGGATATTGAAATCTTTTCCAGTGTTCCCATTCCAATGATTTTTAGGAGTTATAGTTAAAGAAGTACAGCTTTCCTTCCATCCCTGAAATTGGTTTCTTGCATAACACATTATTTTGAATGTCAGCAATAAGCCCTTGAACTTCTTTAGACCAAAGACCAAGATTGAGAATAGAGTGAATGCCTATTTCAGTTCTAGAAATGAAGGCATCGTAGTATAATAGAAGGCAAGTGAAAGATAAATACATTTGTTTTTCCATCTGCTAAGACATAACTAAAACATTCTTCCCATTTTTTCCTTAATATTTTGTTTCCTGGCAACTAATAACAAAAATTCCCAATCAACCACATCTTTCACAATTCTTGGTTCTTTAAAAAAAGCAGCACTAATACTGTTAGTTAGATTTCTAATATATAAAATTATTTTCAAAAAAGTACTATATATTAAAAAGTTATATATATTATATACATAGGCATACATATATAAAATTATATGTGTATGTATAGTTCAGTAAAGGAGCTATAGGGATGTATTATACAACCATTCTGAAGAACAATGGGGCACTATCTGGTAAATTTTCTGTAACCCAGCTATTTTACTCCTGGATGTTTATTAAAGAGAAGCTCTTTCACATGTACCAGAAGGAAACTAAAAGAATACTTTTAGCAGCACTGTTTGTGATCTCTTTCTCTCTCATATGTGCACTTGGAGATTTTTCCGATGTTTATCAAAAGCAGAATGGATTAACCTGATACAGTGTGAATCTTGTCTACACAGCAAAAAAATTAGCAAAATCTTACACCTATATTTCCATAATATATAAAGTTCAAAAATGTATACAAAATTAACCAGTATTTTGTTTAGGCATACAAACATATGAGGCAAAACCAAAGAAAAACTGGACAATAATTAGCACAAAATTCAAAGCTTTGATTAAGACCTGACAGAGTCCCAAGGGGACATGAAAGTAATATTCTTTCTCTTCAAGTAGGTGGTGGGTAGAGAGTTGTTCATTGCATTGTGATTCTTTATATATTGCACATATATAATAAATGTTCTTTTGAAACTGCTCAATATTTGGTAAAAACATATAAACAATAAAACAATAAAAAGCAAAGGTCTACACAATTACTGCCATTATTATATTTGAACAAAATGTTTTAAAAGTAATATATTGTTCAGTCATTTATAATCATCTACTTTTGTGTGGTCTGGGACATTATTTCCTGATATAGCATAGCATGAGATTATGGCAGCGTTTAAGTACTATTAAAAATAAAAAGGTGGCAAAACTAATCAGTCTGGTTCATTTTATTTTGTGATGCTACAAAGGGTCAAATTCCATAAAACCAACTGACGGGCTGTCCCAGGACTTTTGCTTTAGACAATCTTTAAAAATGAAAGGTTATTTTGAAAACTCACTGAGATATTATAAAATACATTTTTTCATGAGGATTTTTATTTTGTTGTACCTTTTTACTGAATAGTTTTATATTACACATTTCTAGAATGATCCCTTAAACATGATCCATGCACTGCAATTCCATCTGTCTAGTGTGTTTATATGGGGTCCAAAAGTCAAGTTACAACATTCACAATTTAATTTTTTATATTGATGAATTTTATTGTATCTTCTCACTTTATGAGAAGAGATAGATTGAGCTAAGAATCATTGGTCCAAAAGTATAAGTATTTCACTTGCAACTGAAGTATATGTATCACTTAAAAGTAAGAGAGACTCTTATCTTTAATGTGAAAATAGAAACTGTCAATGAATGCTTAAAGACAAGCTGAAGATACTGAGTTATTCACCCTCAGATTCAAGGCAAAATGATTTTATAACTTCTCTCATATGATGTAGTTTATAGAACACAGGTATTTGGGTCTGACAGACCTGCTTTTAAATCCAGCTCTCTCAACTGTGCATCTTTGAGCTATTTCCCAAGATCTCCTCACCTGAAAGACAACAGGGATTTTATGGAGACTCAATTAGATGATGTAGGAACAATTCCTGGTACAAAACTATTACTGAGTAAATGTTATCCTTTCCCCACATTGCAGGTCAAAATAGGAGATAAAATGTTTTCGGTACAAGAACATCAAGTCATTGCAACGGATTATAAGCAAATTCCTTATCATCCAAAGCACTTACCAGTGTTTTTTGTGTGTGTGTGTGACATAAACCACAGACTTATGGATTCCTGCCCCATTATCTCCTCCCACTCGCTTCACACATGGTTTCCTATCCATCATTCTCTTTTATCTGGGGGAGTCGGGGTAAGAGAGAGAAATGCCATCTCAGGAAATGGAAAAACTTACTGTGAAGGGATGTACATCATCATCATCATGACCGCTGAATAAAGTTTATAAAAGACATGAGTCGTGAATAACATACTTTTTGACATGAATTGGCAATGACAGCATGCAGTTTTGTAAAAGAAGAGACCAGAGAAAATCCCATGGAGGCTGAACATTCAATATAGATTTCTTTTGCATCATTTTATGCTTATTACTATGAAGGCTTTGTAGTGGATGCTAGTTCTGAAGAGAGATTCAGATACATAACAAGCAACATAAAATTATTTTTCCATGTCTGTTGTTGTTGTTGAGTTGCTAAGTCATGTCTCTTTTTTTGACCCTGTGAACTATAGCCCTCCAGGCTCCTCTGTCCGTGAGATTTTCCAGGCAAGAATACTGGAATGGGTTTCCGTTTCCTTCTCCAGGGGATCTTCCTGACTCAGGGACAGAACCTGTGCCTCCTGCATTGGCAGGCAGATTCTTTACCACTAAGCCACCTGGAAATCCCTTTCCATGTCTATACCTAAGTAAGGATAATTTCTTTCTCACATCCATTCTTACTTACACTGAAAAATGTTTTGTGGCCTCTCTGAATCTTTCTGGGGCACTAGAGGGCTTGGGGGCTGTCCTACATCTGACTGCCTCAAGAAGGCTTTTGGAAACGTTTTCTGTTCTAACTCAACATTAGGTAAGGAATAAACTTAGGGTCTTTCTGCTCTCCACGTTAGAGCCTATGAGGCCAGCTTCTTTTCTGCTCTCAGAGTTCCCTCAGCAGGCTGGCTCTTAGCGTCAAGTCTGCGTTCCTGCACATCTTATTCTGCACACCATTCTGTGAATGGTGGCCCATGCAGTTGAGCAATATGGCATTCCTGCACAATGAGGTTACAGGACTTCTTCTCAAGCATCCTTTTAATGCCCTTATCCCCACCCCACCTTGATTCTCTTCTCTTTCCTCACTCTTAACACATTTTATTAAGATTTGGGGTGGGGAAGAGAAAACTGTCTCTGACTGAGCACATATTCTTTAAAATATATAGTTTATGGTGTATGTTTTGTGCAGTCATTTTAAGCTTAGACTTCAAAATTCCAATAAATCCAAACTTTGCATGTCAGAAGTTTTCTCTGTATGATCAGGGAGAGTACAAAGGGAGCACAAACATAAAACAAAAGGTGCCTGCTCTTGTTGAGAGACCAAATTTAGATGAACTTGTTAAATAAATTAAAAAACTCAAAAAAATAAAAAATAAAAAAACTCCCCCCGAAACTTAAAAGAACAAATTAATCCTTTTCATGATTTTGTGGTTGGTCAGGAGAGTAAAAAGGCTGACTTAAAACTCAACATTCAAAAAACTAAGATTGTGGCATTTGGTCTCATCACTTCATGGCAAGTAGATGGGGAGACAATGGAAACAGTGACAGACTTTATTTTGCTGGTCTTCAAAATCACTTCTGATGGTGACTGCAGCCATGAAATTAAAAGACACTTGCTCCTGGAAGAAAAGCTATGACAAAACTAGACAGCATTTTAAAAAGCAGAGACATTACTTTGCTGACAAAGGTCCTTCTAGTCAAAGCTATGGTTTTTCCAGTAATTATGTATGGATGTGAGAGTTGGACCAAAAGTAAGTTGAGTGCCGAAGAATTGATGCTTTTAAACTGTGGTGTTGGAGAAGACTCTTGAGAGCCCCTTGGACTGCCAGGAGGTCAAACCAGTCAATCCTAAAGGAAATCAGTCCTGAATATTCATTGGAAGAACTGATGCTGAAGCTGATGTTCCAACACTTTGGTCACTTGATGTGAAGAACTGACTCATTGGAAAGACCCTGATGCTGGGAAAGATTGAAGGCGGGAGAAGAAGGGGGACGACAGAGGATGAGATGGTTGGGTGGCATCACTGATTCAATGGACATGAATTTGAGCAAGCTCCAGGAATTGGTGATGGACAGAGAAGACTCTCATGCTACAGTCCATGGCGTTGCAAAGAGTCAGACATGTCTGAGCAACTGAAATGACTGACTGACTGAGGTGATTCTTTAGCTGGTATCTACCTGGGCTCTGACACAGAGTTACATTTAGCTGATGGATGGCTGGAGTCTGAGCTCAGCTGGGCATCTGGGACATTTGGGCCTCTCTCTCTCCCCATGGTTTTCCATTTCAGGCTTCTTCATGATATGAAGAAGCAACATTCCAAGAGACTAAACACAGAATGTGAAAAGTCTTCTAACGCCTAGTCTTAGAAGTCACAGAACACCACCTCCACCATATTCTGTTGGTAAACACAAGTGGCATAATACTCCATGTTTAAAAGGTGAGAAAACAGATTTTACCTGAGGGACACCAGGTTGTGTGAGCTGAGCCCTGCTTGCATCATGGAATCCTGTCAATAGACAAGTAGGGCTGAAATGCACCCTGAGCTCCCTTCAGCCACCTGGATAACCTGGAGTGAATTTACATCTACTGGGAGGATAGGCTCATCCCCTTGGCTCATCACAAGCCATGAGCCTGTGAACTCTCTCTGCCCATTAGTGACATTCTCTAATCCACACTCACACACACACACACACAAGACACTGTTGAGGCTAGTAGAGGCCCAGTTGAATATCATCTGAGTTTGAATCGAATACACACTAGGTCTTGATGAAGGCTAAAGGCTTTCCCACATAATTAGTTGGTTATTCCAAAGCTGCATAGAGTTTGCAATCGGGGGAGAAAGGGAGAGGAAAAGAAGTTGGACATTGTTCCTGATTTACCTCCTCTGCTCCCTGTTCACTCCCAGGAGTGAAGACACATTATTAGGCCTTGGGAGGAACGTGTCCCCAAGATTGTTGTTAAGCCTTCAGAGGATGTCCCACATGGATGAGTCCTTTGTCCTCTACTCCTTCTTTATCATGTCTATGCTATTTAATCCCTTTCTGCAGTATCTCCATCTCCGCTTGCCTTTTCTCTGTGGTCCATCAACTCTTCTAACAGAAATAAACACATTTCCTTCCCTAGCAGTGATTTTGTGTGTGTGTGTGGCCTCAAATGTCAGCTACTTGTCAGGGACTCCTGTTCTTGAAGTTTTGCTGAGGGGAGGATCGGGCTGTTTTAGAGTTGGCTGACTCCCTCAGGAATAGAGAACAGGTGCATCCCAACTCTGTGATTGGACATATGTAAGGAGGAAATGACTTTTCTGTTAATCAACTAAAAACAAAGCCACTGAAAAATATAATTTCCTTCAAAGTTTTCCTTCTAGTATGCATGAAAAATCAATATTTCTCTCTTAAACTTAATTATAATGATGCTATTTCTTTTTGGTATAATACCTTAGACCTATTATGCTAAAAGAGCATCCCTATCTTCAATGATTAAAATTACTGGATAGATTTTATAACTATTTAGCAATAAATGATACCACACCTAGGTAGCATCTCTCAACAATTCTCCCTTTATGATACTGGAGTAAGGAGGAGGGAAGGACCAAGAGAGGAGGGAGGGTTATTTTATGCCATTGCAAGGAATGGAAAAATATCAAGGTGATTTGGATTGATTTTGGAGGCTTGCTAGTAGACCAGGGTCTTCAGCTGTGTTAAAGAGTCTTTGGAGAGATGGAGGGAAGAATACTGTATCAAAAGATGTACAAATTTTCAAAAGTGGGAAGCTAAGTGTGGTATGATCAGGAGACCCTAAAAGATTTAACTTATTTAAAATAAGGGGGCACATCCATATTTCTAAAGTAATAAGGTTTTAATTACAATGAACATCCTTTACATAAAGCCTTGGTAACTAAGATTCTTACAAATAGAAAATGCTAATTTGTTTCTATATTTTACTGTTTGGGATAAGATTCTTCTAGTGATATCATCATTGTTTAGGATCTTGAATGGCTGATATAAAAGTCAGAAGGAAATCATTACAAATGTTTCAACAGATGAAGACAGTAGTGACTAGATGAAGAGCATGATCATCATAGTACTGTTTGTAATAACAAAATTTGGAGACAGTCTTCACTATCCAGTAATAAATGACCCATTAAGTACATCTACACAAAAAGAAACAATGCTGTAATTTGTTGCAAATTACAAATACAAAATAATGTTGTAGAGAAGTGAATTAATTGATGTGGAAGTATATGTTAAGCAGAAAACTTTACAGAACAAGATCCCAAAATGATCTAGATTTTATTTTAAAGACGTGTCTCTATCTCCCTTCACATCTCACATTCCTCTCCCCCAACTTTTTCCAATAAAATATCTTTGGAAAGATATACAATGAAAACAGGTCTGGTAATTAGTACTGATTTATCCTCATGGCAGAAATTCTGGATTTTTCAAAATTCATCTGCATTTTCTGATATTTCTATAGTGAACATGAATTGCTTTATAATTTATTCAATCATTTTAAAGAAAACAGAGAGATAAATTGTGGGGAAAAACAGATCAAGGATACTTGGAGAACTTCTCTGAGGTTAACGTCATGCAGGACTATCACCATCTTTTCCCACAAAACATCCTTTGGTGCCACTGTCAGAATTTAAAATCAGCTAGATTGAATTTAGCCTGACTCAGCATAGCATTTGTTTTTTTTGTCTTATGCTAATGCTGGAAAGCTTGAAACTCTGCACTCTATTCAATCCATTTCATCAAATATTTATTGAGCACCTACTATGTGCCAAGCATTAAGGATACAAGATTAACAAGACATAATTCTGTTGCAACTTAAGTCAATAAGTGCCCTCATAGAAATCTGTATGTCTTAGAAAGTCCCAGATGGTTGTTCTGATGATATTCTTCAAGGGAAAAATCATAAACAATCCTCATACAAGACAATGTCCAAGAGACTTCATACTAAAAATAATCTATCCATGTTTTCACTCATAATATTTTAAGCACAATGTGGAATTATGCTGAATCACTATTTTTAAAAAAACACTCACATATTTGTGGCTCTTCACTATGATACCAGCACCATTCTCCTTTTAAATCAATAGCTTTTCAATTCTTTTAGTAGAAATTATTTCAATCTTTTTAGTCTTTGAGTCAAAACTCTCAGTTTGACTTTGATCCTGAACTGGAGACTCCAGTTTCCACACAAGGAAAAACTGTTTTTAAAGTTTAAATCAGGCAGTATGTTTCAAACTAAAGTTGCTAAGTCCAGGAAAACGAAAAATTAAACAGTTAGCAAATCCAAAACACTTAAAGTTGGACTTGGTGAATCTGAACAATTTCACTAGTTATATTACATAATTAATTTTTGAATTAAAATTTCAGTCTCAGTTAAGTAATTTATGTGTTTTCATTTTTGTTTTCTTTTAGAGGTTTTTTTTTCCCCCCTGACAATTTTCATGGCATTTACATGAATCAGTGTGTAAAGGAACTTGGCAATCACATTATACCATTGTCTTATTTTGTGGAAAAGAAAATGTAATCCCAGAAACAAGTAACTCATAGGAGTGTAAGTTTCTTTGCATCAGTTCAGTTCAGTCGCTCAGTCGTGTCCGATTCTTTGCGACCCCATGAATCGCGGCACGTCAGGCCTCCCTGTCCATTACCAACTCCCGGAGTTGACTCAAACTCATGTCCATCGAGTCAGTGATGCCATCCAGCCATCTCATCCTCTGTCGTCCCCTTCTCCTCCTGCCCTCAATCCCTCCCAGAATCAGAGTTTTTTCCAATGAGTCAGCTCTTCACATCAAGTGGCCAAAGTATTGGAGTTTCAGCTTTAGCATCAGTCCTTCCAATGAATACCCAAGACTGATCTCCTTTAGGATGGACTGGTTGGATCTCCTTGCAGTCCAAGGGACTCTCAAGAGTCTTCTCCAACAGTGCCTTTGAAATATAAGTATGCGATAACTGGTAACTACTGTTATTAGAAACTTGTCCCTCAGATTCCTAGTCCATTACTCTTACTTGCCTAAATTATTTCTCCAAACTGTTTGGTTAAAGCATTCTTTTGGGCTTGTACACTCAAGCCCAAGACACTCTGATTATTGTTTTTTTCTTGATATTTAGTGGATCTATTTATTAATTTAACAAATATTTATTGAGTACCTATTAAATTTCAGATACTGGTCTTGCCACTACTTTATATATTAACAGAAATTATTAAATAGTGAGTATTATTTTGGGAGTGGTTTAGTTGCTAAGTGCTGTTCGACTCTTGCAACCCACGGACTGTTGCCCACCAGGCTCCTCTATCCATGGGATTCCCCAGGCAAGAATACTGGAGTGAGTTGCCATTTCCTTCTCCAGGGGATCTTTCTAATCTAGGGATTGAACCTGCATCTCCTGTTCTGCAGGCAGTCTTCTGCATTGCAGGTGGATTCTTTACAGATGAACCACCAGAGAGGCCCAAGTATTATTTTAAACCCATATAAATGAGCATTTTGTGGTTAGTCTTGTGTGTGTGTGTGTGTTTTCCTGTGGCAGAGGGGAGTGGAGGTGAGAGAATGTCTGTCTTCCTTCCTGTGTAAAATCTGCTTGGTTTTCTATCTTAACTGACATTTTATACCAAATATGTAGTGTTAAGATAAGCTTGTTTCAGGAACTTCCCTGGTGGTCCAGTGGTTAGGACTCAGCATTTCTGGTTCAGGAGATGCAGGTTCAATCCCTGGTCTGGGAACTGGGGTCTGCCTGCTTCATATAGTAGCCAAAAAAAAAAAATAAATAAAGCTTATATATGTATATATAAAATATGCTTGTTTCTGAGAAGCATGTCTACACTAAGTCTCCTGGGTTTTATTTTATGATGAAATACTGATTTCCTCTTTATAAAACAAATTCTTTATTCCATAATTTTGAATAACATGATACTTTCAAAAACCCTTTGTCTGATTAGATTTAGGACATTAAACATTTCAGCATAACAGTATTTTCCTCTGGGCCTGTGGCATTTTTATTTTATTGTTAAGGAATAACTTTCATTAATTTTAAGACTTTGCTTCAGAATGAAATGAAACAGTATGTGTAATGCAAATAGTAATGCCAGACAAAGAAATATTGTTTTTCTTATTTAAATGATTTGTCTTCATTGTAAAAGTGACCATCAATTTTTAGCTCTTTCTGATTTTTCCTGGTCTTTTTTCACTCATGCAGCATTTTGGTCCTATTTACTTGTTCTCCCCTAGCTTCTCTTTCGGCTTCCCAGGTGGCTCAGTCAATAAAGAATCCGCCTGCAATGGAGGAGACTGTCTGGAGTACAGGAGACAAGTGTTCAATCCCTGGGTTGGGAAATTCCCCTGGAGTAGGAAACGGAAACCCACTCCAGTTTTCTTGCCTGAAAAATCCATGAACAGAGTAGCCTGGCAGTTATTATTTGACTTAGAATTGCCGTCAAAGAATTTCAGTTCTTGGATTCCAGGTTGCTTTTCTATATTCATCTGCTCTATCCTGCCCTGTTAGTGAAAATTGCTTGTTGCTTGGTGGGACATCAAAAATCTGATAGTCTTTGGCTCCTGCCTCATTTAGGGATGAGGAGTACCAGATAAGAAACATAGACTCCTTGGTTTAGGATTTCTTAGTTTATTAATTTCTCGGTTCAAGTTTATTGGCTTCGTATTTCTCCCCAATTTCCCAAAGGCTGACACTCTAATATCTGCTTAAAAGCAAACAACAAAGAAAGTAGCAGAATTTTTTTAAAAGGAGCTGGGGGATGTGGAATTTAGGTAGTGTTTTTAGCTCTGGATCTAACAACAAATATGATCAAGTTGGTATGGTAATACACATAAGTAGCTCCTGAACTTTTGTGGGAAGAAAGGGAGAGCTTAAAAAATTGCAGGCAAGTACTGATATAAAAGGGGCTTTCCAGGTGGTGATAGTGGTACAGAACCTGCCTGCTAACCCAGAAGACATAAAGAAACAAGGGTTTGATCCCTGGGCAGGGAAGATCCACTGAAAGAGGACATAGCAACCCAACTCTAGTATTCTTGCCTGGAGAATCCTTTGGACAGAGGAGCCTGGCAGGCTGCAGTCCATAGGGTCACTAAGAGTCAGACATGGCTGAAGCAACTTAGCACACACACACACACACACACACACACACACACACACATATTAAAATGTCATAAACATAAAATGGTTTCTTGATGCTTGCAGTTCAGTTCAGCCGCTCAGTTGTGTCCAACTCTTTGCGACCCCATGGACTGCGGCACGCCAGGCCTCCTTGTCCATCAACAACTCCTGGAGTTTACTCAAACTCACGACCATTGAGTCAGTGACGCCATCCGACCATCTCATCCTCTGTTGTCACCTTCTTCTCCTGCCTTCAATCTTTCCCAGCATCAGGGTCTCTTCCAGTGAGTCAGTTCTTCACATCAGTTGGCCAAAGTATTGGAGTTTCAGCTTCAGGTAACCACAATATACAAAATAAACAACTAACTAAAGTTTTAAACCCGATTTATGACTGTAATATAAAATAGTACTGTGGATGCTAAAACCAATGTTAGATGAACCAAGTCCTAAAACTACACCTGTTGATACTGTACTGACCAGTATTTCTAAGCCTTTACTTTTCAGTTCAGTTCAGCCACTCAGTCGTGTCTGACTCTTTGTGAACAAACCTTTACTTTAGTAAAGTAAAACTAGTAAAGTACTTTAGGTTAAGAGTATGTACCAAAATGCTGGAGGAAGGCCACAGGTAAACTTTATGGAAAAACCTGCCACCAGGTAATTAAGCATGCCACTGAAACATTTTCAGCTATTTTTCTCTTAATAGTCCCATGTACATTCAAAAAGCTAAATAAATGAGTAAGTTCATAGGAAGGTAGAAAGGTCATTTTAAGTCCTGGTTTCGGGTGTGTCAATGCTTGTCAGAACAGCAGCAAGAAGACTGAAACAGAAAGTTGTATTTATCATAGAAAGATTTAAAATTTGTCTTTCTTTCTTTTTTTGGTTTTGGGAAGAACAGCAAATCCCACCAGTTCCTTAGAGACTGCGTTCTCACTTCCCAGTAGATGTTGGGTTTAAGCAAAACTGCGGAGAAGCAAGCCCTCTCTAGGAAACCTCAGCGTCTTTGCAAACAAGGACAGCGGGTTGTTCTCTACTGTCGCTGCTTTCCCTCTCATCTGGCAATCGGTTTGCCTTTCGATAGCAACCCAGGAAGGAGTGGCGCGCCCCAAATTCGCGAGGCTCTGCCAAATACCAGAAGCTCTTCTTTGGAAGACAGAGGCTCCTCCTTTGGACGTGAGGCGCCCCTACCAGAGCGCGCGCTTGCAGAAACGGAAACCACTAGCTGCGCTGAAGTGAGTCAAGTGATGAAATCAAGACTGCATGGGAAGGAAGCTCACCCAATAGCTCACGAACCTAAGTGGTGACAGACGCTGCTGAACTCTGCTCGTGGAAACCCTACGAGCCAACCGTCGCTACTGTCATGAGGTGGTCCTCGGAGGCACGGGGCACCCCGATCTCCGGACAGCCCACCCCTTCATTTTGGCAAAACGCAGAGGAAGACAAGTGTGTCTGAGGGATATCTAGATCCTCTGGTTCCCTAAGGACTCAGACTGTGTCCCGGTTACAAGGTGACCCCTGACATCAGGTCAGCGCAGGACTCCTCAGGGTAGACAGGCTGAGACTCGCCCGGAACGGAGAACCAGCCTCGCCTCTCGCGCGGACAGAGGAGCCGCGCGGCGGCTGCGCGCGGCCAGGGACTGCGCCCTCGCCCCGAGCGCGGACCTCGGTCCTCACCTGGAGCGCTCAGGTAGGGCTTGGGCGGGGCGGGAGGCTGGCGCGCAGGCGCGGGGCGGGGGCCTCGCCCTTGCCGACGTCGCAGGCTGGAGCTCACCTGGGAGACTCCGAGAGGAAGCGGAGCCTCGGTTCGGCCTCTCCTGGCAACGCCGGAGGCCCAGCGGGAAGGCAGGAGGCGGCGGCGGAGGAGGAGCTGGACTAAGCGGCAACTGTAGCGACAGCAACCGGAGCCGTCGCCGCCGCCACCTGCACCTGGCGCCCGGCCCACGTCCAGCGCCCGCCGTGCCGCCGCTTCCCGCCGCCCTGCCCTGCCCTGCCCTGCCCACCCGCCAGGTGAGTCGGCGGGCCGGCGCTGGTGTCGGGGCTGGGGACCCGTTGTCCCAGGGCAGCATCGGAGGTGGGGAGGGGGGTCGGATGGACGCGAAGGCTCACGTGGCGGGGAGACCGGGACGGTCCTGGTGGCCGGTTGGAAATGGTCTCGAGAGCGGTGTTTCAGTTGCCCTTCGGGAGAGGCCGAAAGAGGTGCCCGAGGCCGGGGGAGGTGACGCCCCGGGGGTCACTCTGTCACCCGCGGTGCCCTCTGTAAGGAGGCTCCAGAAGATCCAGCCCCGGGCCGAAGTCCCGGGGGCCCGGAGCCTGTCCCTTTGAGGGTCGCGGACTGGGGGTGGGGTGGGGAGGTGGGAAGGGCAGGGACCGGGGCGGCCGCGCTTCCTCTCGGGCTAACAGGTTGTAGGTCTCCTCCCTCCCCGGTGTGGGTGCCGGAGCGGCGAGCCCGCGGCGGGAAGGGCCGAGCTTGGCAGACAACTTTCCCAGCCGGACCCCAGACAGTCCTAACTGGAAACCGCGGCCGCCGAGCCATTCGAATGGTTTCCGAGTGGTTTGGAAGGCGCTCTGTGGTCGGGACGCGGACATCCTTCTCTCTCTGTCTGTTTGGTCTCTGCACTTTTCCGGGTGCGCTCCCTAAGCCAGAGCTGCGCCCACTTTCCGGTTTGATCAAGAAGCTATTTTCTTCGTGTCAGGAGGAAATCCAACTGCCACTCACCGACCGCACACCATCTCGTTAAAGGACCTGTTGACTTAACAACCTGCATATCGCGGGTTTGGTCTGCCTGTGGCATATGACTCAAAGGTTCAAAAAAACTTTGTTTCAGGAACCTGCCACGTCTGAACCTGGGTGTGCCAGGCCCAAATTCCTTTCCCTGCCTAATTAGGCTTTTCTGAAGCCCAAGAAATGAGGGTAAAACCGGTGCTTACCTTAGATTTTTATTTTCTTTTCTTTCAAAGTCCATCGAACACCTTATTTTAAAATTGATCAAATAACTGTTTCTGTTTTAAGAACTCCATGGAGTTACCAATTCTTCTGGTTTTCAAAATACCTTATCAAGTGAACAGTGAACATAATTTGCTATAGAAGTTATGCTGCAATATTGAAGACATTTTAATTCAATTTGTATTATTAAAAATCAAAGTTGCTGCCTTTATTTGAGAGTTTCTGGTTGTGGGGAAATCTATTGCTTTTTTTACTATGCAAATTTTTCCTTGAATTTGTGGCTAAACTATGTAAGGTTAGAATCATGCCCTACAAATAAATTTCTTTAAATTTAACTTTTAATATCTGTAGTCTAGCATACATATTAGTTGAAACATTCTGAACAGTTTGTACCAAGCATCTTTCTTTTTGCATTGCTTTGACTAACATTTTTACATAGAAATTTTAATAATATACAGTCTCACTGTCTAGATTTTTTTAGTTCTATCTTTGCTAATTTTTTTTAACATAGTTTAAATTGAACACTTAAAATGCCTTACGAAACACAAATAATATTTTAAGGTGCAATTAAAGTTAAAAATTCAATCACAGCACAATAGGAGATTATTATTAATGACAGCTTTAACCAGTGCGTTTTGCTTTTCATAAAAGAGCCTCACCTTCCCTCTTCTCGCCATACAGAGAAATATATGTGCTAAATACTGTTTAAAAATTAGATATAGGTATTGCTCTCTCTTCTGAGGGGCTTCACAGGTGGGTCAGTGGTAAAGAATCTATCTGCCAGAGCAGGAGATGAGAGTTCGATCCCTGGGTGGGAAAGATCATCTGGAGAACGAAAGGGCAACCCATTCAAGTATTCTTGCCTGGGAATCCCATGGATAGAGGAGCCTGGCAGACTACAGTCTGCAGGGTCATAGTCAGACAGGACTGAGCAACTGAGCACACACACATTGCTCTCTTGAGTGTATGGTATTAATTTAATCTTATTGATTATTGGGCCAGATGTTATTAGATTATCTTTGCTTTTAATTCTAGAGAGAAATGTAACATATTTGCATTATCTAGAGTAACAGTGTGTCTCATTTAAACTATCTGTAAAATAGAAAAAAATAATACTTCCCTAGATTAAGATAATGAGGACTTAAGTCAGGACTGCCTTCTAGCCCTACCATTCTTAGGATCCCCTTCTCACATTGGATATCCAGTCAACCCATCCATTTTGTGATGAACTGAAGCTGAGAAGAGATTCTAACTTCAGTTCACCTAGCAAATTAATAGTAGACATGGCCTTATTTGAGTGACTTGACTCAAGACCCATGTTATTCACCACCCACCTTCTCATTTATCTTAAGATGTTTATCTTTCTGTCTTTCATATAGTTTGTAAGTCCTTTGTAATTACAGAACAGTCAATTGTTCTTTGTCCAGCTCTGATTTACTCTAATTTCTACTGCCCAGATGATGCCTGACTCCAGGGAGACTGAGTGAGGCTGTCAGTCTTTTCTCTCACTGTGAGCACATGTGTATTGATGATGATATGTGGCTTGAGATTTTTAATCCTTCCTTGGTATTTCAGAGCCACATTTAATTTTTTGACTCAACTTGGACGACATAATTTAGTCTTCTGATCTTTTATTATATTGGCTTAAAATGTATTTTATTTTAAGCCAATAAAACATCAATGTTTTTAAAACTTTTTTTTTTTTTGGACTGCAGTCCTCGGAATTGCATTCTATTCTTCAATACAATAGCCTGAAGTATGTGTGTATATAAATGAAGCAAGGTTTACAAGGCAGTACTAACCTTACAACTGGATGTTCTCTATTATTTACTGTAAAAAATATTGGTCCTAAAACACTGCATTGATTTTATGGGCCCAGATGGGCTGGAACCTACAATAAAAATGGTGATGTCCTATTGAATTTACATTTTTTTAAGGCTGATTTTTCTAGCAGTTTATGTCTCTCTCTCACACACACATTCACGGGGAAGAAAATCAAACTGTACTTTTAAAAATGTATAAAATTATACTGTAATCCTTATGAAACATTTATTGGATGGCTAGAGGCTCTAGGACCTGGTGCTAGACCAATCTCTCAAACATTAGGAACTGCATGAAACCTTATTGTACATCATTGTTATCTTAAATGAGTTCTCAGTATATTGTGGTATGTTTGGGGATAGGAAAAATTGGAAAGGTTTTTCTGAAGGGATTTCAGTGGTAACTATTATCAAATGAAAGCTTGAGAGAGAAAAAGAATTATGTCTAGCTCTAAGTGCTAACTTTTATGGCTGAGTTATATGGTGGGTAGAGGGTGAAAAATATTATTATAGTAAACTGGCAAGTTTATTCTTTGGTTTGTCGTTTGTTAATGTATGTTTTCCTTTTACTATGAAACAAACATAAGACATATTGTAGAAATCATACCATTTACCCACCCCCTGCAAAAACTAGATTGGGAAATTGAGAAATTTGACTGGATCCCTAAAGGACCTGTAGGGATGTATGCTTGGAAACTCTGATTGGATGATTAAGCCTTCCATAGAAGCTTTTAATTTTAACCTGCCTTCTGATTCCTGGTAAAAGGAATCTTTCTCCAAAAGCAAATATTACTGTTTTAATATTTTGGAAATGATTAATGCCCAGATCATCTTCAGACGTATTTAATTTTTTGGTCCATAGAATATAAAAATACATTTGTTATGCTAGATCTTTTATGACTGTAAAATCTTATTGAGAAAGAAATATTTTTAATCACCTATCTAATTACGCATCTAGTTAGGATCAGAATGATTAGTTTGTTATAATTTGAGTAATCAAAACGCAATTACTATGGGGCCAATGCTGCTGCTGCTAAGTCGCTTCACTCATGTCCGACTCTGTGCGACCCCATAGACGGCAGCCCACCAGGCTCCCCCGTCCCTGGGATTCTCCAGGCAAGAACACTGGAGTGGGTTGCCATTTCCTGCTCCAATGCATGAAAGGGAAAAGTGAAAGTGAAGTCGCTCAGTCGTGTCCGACTCTAACAACCCCAGCGACCCCATGGACTGCAGCCTACCAGGCTCCTCTGTCCATGGGATTTTCCAGGCAAAAGTACTGGAGCAGCAATGAATTCAAATAGTGCCAGTAAAGACAAAAGACCAACATGCATTAACTTATGGCAAAGCAGAGACAAGTAGGACTCTGAATTCTAGGTCATTAGTGACTACTGGCAATTAGATGAAATCTTCTTCAGTCATTCTCTGGGTTGGCCACATATTTTTGGCGCTAAACAGAGATTATTTTCCCAAGTACACATTTTTCCCCTATAATTGTTACAGTTTCAAACTGTCCAAACTAGTTTTTTCATCTCATCTATCCCATTGCCTGCTGGACATCTTTAAGATGTCATAATTACCTGAGATTATACATGTGTAAACCAGAACCTTCATCCCATCAAAACAGCAGCAGCAACAGCAAAAGACAACCTCTTTTACTTCCTGTATCTTCTTTATGAGCATTAGTACTTTTACTGTATCTTATCCACAAATCCAAAACCAAAAGAATCTCTGATAACAAAAATTTTTTTGGTTAACTCATTTTTCAGTAGAATTCAGTACATTTGCCATGAAACCTGAGTGAATTGTCAGGAAGCTGTTTATCATCTACTCTGCTTGGTGGATGTGTCTGGCTGAAGAAATAGTTCTGTGCTTGTTTGAGTGTGTGTGTGCCAAGTCACTTCAGTCATGTCCGACTCTGTGCGACCCTGTGGATTGTAGCCCTCCAGGCTCCTCTGTCCATGGGATTCTCCAGGAAAGAATACTGGAGTGGGTTGACATGCCCTTTTCCAGAGGATCTTCCTGACCCAGGGATTAAACCCTCCTTTCTTACATCTCCTGCATTGGCAGGCGGGTTCTTTACCACTAGCTCCACCTGGGAAACCCCTCTGTGTGTGTTTGCTGCTGCTGCTGCTAAATTGCTTCAGTCATGTCCGACTCTGTGTGACCCCACAGACAGCAGCCCACCAGGCTCCCCCGTCCCTGGGATTCTCCAGGCAAGAACACTGGAATGGGATGCCATTTCCTTTTCCAGTGCATAAAAGTGAAAAGTGAAAGTGAAGTTGCTCAGTTGTGTCCGACTCTTAGTGACCCCATGGACTGCAGCCCACCAGGGTCCTCCGTCCATGGGATTTTCCAGGCAAGAGTACTGGAGTGGGGTGCCATTGCCTTCTCCGGTGTTTGACTACATGGTACCATCCAAGTGCTGCTGGGGGATACTCTGTTATATTGGCTATGTAAACCATATCTCCTTTATAACACCCAAAATATCTCAATTTTTGAAACATATTAGGCTCCTGGGATTTTGGAGAAGGGGTTATTGATCTGTATCACCATTCAGGTGTCATGCCAGAAATCCAGAGGTCATTTTTTACTCTCATTTTAGCTTCTAGAACTATCAGAATACTGAATCTCTTTAAGGTTTTCCACCTATTTTTTTTTTTTCTTGTTTCACAAATTCCTCTCCTACTTCTACTGCTCTAGTTCAGGGTCTCGTCACCTTTTGTCTTGGGTACCATAGTCCCCTGCCACCTGATATCTCAACGGATAGTGTTAAGCTCGAATCCATCCTCAGAAGAACCCCTGAGGTGCTAATCTCTTTAAAAATATAAACCTGAACTTCTTTCTCCTCTGCTTCAAATCATGTAATGACTTTTCATAGCTCACAGGATAGAGAATCTATGGCCCTTAATATGGCCCCACCAGGTATGACCCTCATTTAACTATGGATTTATACTCAGAATTTTTTATTTCAGCAACAGATGTCATCTGTTTGGTTTGTTTTTGTTGTTCCTCTGCACTGCTCAGAGCACCTTCCCTCTTATGTTTACTTCTATAACTTTTTCTGATTCTTAAGAGTCAACTGAGATCTCACATCATTTAGGATACTGCCACCCCAAGCAACATACACTCTACATACACCTGAGCTGGGTGAGGTGTCTTTTTATCATGTGACTTACATATGTGATATAATATAGTCTGCTGGCTCACCTGTGAACTCACACACAATTTTTATTAATAAATTATTTGCAAAACATGTAAAATTTCTCTTTCCACTTAAACTATTATGGAATAAAAATATTGGAGTAAAAATGGCACAGAAAGGAGAGAGAGGCATTGGGCAGGAAGAATATTTGCTTTTTTTTATAGACATTGCAGAAATTGGGAAGTAGGAAACATACTTAATTAGGCTATTTAATTTATATTGCTATTATTTCCATCTGATTTCTGTGAATTCAGTGTTATTTTTGTGCCTTTTGGTTCTGTTCCAAGATCTGGGTTTTACCATTTAGAAGTGAAAAGTTAATTTTGTGATTGAAATGCCTTGCAGCTTTTGTTTGCAAATATTCTACAATTGAGTACATATGTATTGGTGAGAAGTTTAGGAGATCAGCTTTCACGTAAAGAATATAATGTAGTTAGACTAGACCAGAAAAAAAAGATGAAAGATTCCTTCCTGGAAGTCTCCCTTCACCAAGTTCTGTCAATTTTACCTCTTAAATAAATATTTCTCAAATCCATCTACTTTTCTCTATTCCTAGCACTAGCATCTCTTGCCTGAACTTTGGCAATGTGTCCTCCCTGTTGCCTCTCTGAACTTCTTTCTAGTTGCTTTGCAGGGTACCTAGAGGGATCTTCTCAGAATATTGGTCTTCTTACCCAGCTGCTTAAAGCCTTTCATTGCCTCAGGGTAAGTCAAACTCCTTAAGATAGCCTAAAGGCATGGCTTGATTTAGTTCCTGCCCAGAACACGTCTCTCTCATCATCACTCTCTGTTCTAGCTCTCAGTTCGGTTTAGTCACTCAGTCCTGTCTGACTCTTTGTGACCCCATGGACTGCAACACACCAGGCCTCCCTGTCCATCAACAACTCCCAGAGCTTGCTCAAACTCATGTCCATCGAGTCGATGATGCCATCCAACCATCTCATCCTCTGTCATCCCCTTCTCCCACCTTCAATCTTTCCCAGCATCAGGGTCTTTTCAAATGAGTCAGCTCTTCGCATGAGGTGGCCGAAGTATTGGAGCTTCAGCATCAGTCCTTCCAATGAATATTCAGGGTTGATTTCCTTTAGGATGGACTGGTTTGATCTCTTTGCAGTTCAAGGGACTCTCAAGAGTCTTCTCCAACACCACAGTTCAAAAGCATCAATTCTTTGGCGCTCAGCTTTCTTTATTGTCCAACTCTCACATCCATACATGACTACCGGAAAAACCATAGCTTTGACTAGATTGATCTTTGTTGGCAAGTAATGTCTCTGCTTTTTAATATGCTGTCTAGGTTGGTCATAATTTTCCTTCCAAGGAGCAAGCGTCTTTTAATTTCATGGCTACAGTCACCATCTGCAGTGATTTTGGAGCCTAAGAAAATAAAGTCAGCTACTGTTTCTACTGTTTCCCCATCTATTTGCCATGAAGTGCTGGGACTGGATGCCATGATCTTAGTTTTTTTAATGTTGAGTTTTAAGCCAGCTTTTTTGTTCTCTCTTTCACCTTCATCAAAGGGCTCTTTAGTCCCTCTTGGCTTTCTGTCATAAGGGTGGTGTCATTTTCTGCATATCTGAGGTTATTGATATTTCTCCCAGAAAACTTGATTCCAACTTTAGCTTCATCCCACCCAGCATTTTGCATGATGTACTCTGCATATAAGTTAAATAAGCAGGGTGACAATATACAGCCTTGATATACTCCTTTCCCAATTTTAAACCAGTCCATTGTTCCATATCCGGTTCTAATTGTTGCTTCTTGACCTGCATGCAGATTTCTCAGGAGGCAGGTAAGATGGTCTGGTATTCCCAACTCTTTAAGAATTTTCCAGTTTGTTGTGATCCACACAGTCAAAGGCTTTGGTGTAGTCAGTAAAGCAGAAGTAGATGTGTTTCTGGAACTCTCTTGCTTTTTTGATGATTCAGCACATATTGGCAATTTGATCTCTGGTTCCTCTGCCTTTTCTAAATCCAGCTTGAACATCTGGAGGTTCATGGTTCATGTACTGTTGAAGCCTGGCTTGGAGAATTTTGAGCATTACTTTGCTAGCATGTGAGATGAGTGCAATTGTGCAGTAGTTTGAACATTCTTTGGTATTGCCTTCCTTTGGGATTGGAACTGACCTTTTCCAGTCCTGTGGCCATTGCTGAGTTTTCCAAATTTGCTGGCATATTGAGTGCAGCATTTTAACAGCATCATCTTTGAGGATTTGAAATAGTTCAACTGGAATGCCATCACTTCCTCTAGCTTTGTTTATAGTGATGCTTCCTAAGGCCCACTTGACTTCCAGGATGTCTGGCTCTAGGTGAGTTATCACATCATTGTGATTATCTGGGTCATGAAGATCTTTTTTGTATAGTTCTTCTGTGTATTCTTGCCACCTCTTAATATCTTCTGCTTCTGCTAAGTCCATACCATTTCTGTCCTTTATTGTGCGTGTCCTTTATTCTAGCTCTACTAGCTTTTTTTATTTCCTTTTCTTTTACCAAGTCCCTCCTGCCTTTAGGTCTTTGTGTCATTCTTCCTGCCTGGAACTCTCCTTCCCCTTTCACCCTATCTAGCTAAGACTTACCTTCTGATTCCAATTTAAGCTCTTACTGTAACTGGAATTTTTCATGGGTCTTTTCCCCCACCTCCAGCTATGGATTAAAGTGAAGACTGAAGCCCAAAGAGGTGAAGTCCTACTTAATACCTGGGAATATTACCTTAAATAAAATTAAAGTTTCCTCTGCTCCTAAAAGGAGCAGACTTTCGTATGTGACTCGTATGTATAAAAAATAGATTTTAGTTATTAATGCCTTTATATTTTCACCAAATAACAGTAGTTAATATTTATTGTCTTAATAATTTTTGTCCTCAGTTACTACTTTACTACTAAACAGTTATGTGCCAGGCATATTTTAGGAACTTACGTGAATTAGTTATTTAATTTTCAAAGCTGCTCTGTGAAGTGCATGTTTTTGCCCCTAATTTAGAGATAGGAAAATTGAAAAATAAGTAATTTTCCTCTATCTACAAGGCTAGTGAAATGTCAGAGCCAAGATTCAAATCTAAGTTGTCTCATTCCAAATCCTATACTTCTCCTGACTTACATGTAAATAAAATTAAGTAGGATTTAAAAGATTCTGCAATAGCAACAGAAATCCTCTCAACCCTCATCTTTCCCAATCGTGCTATGAGAAGGCAATTGCTTTCACCTCTTTTAGATGTTTCTTCCCATTTTTACCTTTTGAAATAATATGCTTATACTGCTATTTCTTAATGTATTATTTTGACATTACCTACTGACTGCCCACATGGTAGATAAATCTTAAGCTTTTTCACACACATACTCACTGCACTCCCTACCTTGATTTGCCAATAGATGTCACAGTATAGTCTCACATTTTGTTGGCATTTTAGTATGTATTTATTGTTGTGAAATCTTTTTCACCAGTGAGCCGAGCAAGTCTATTATGAACATGCTTCCTTGTAGAATTTTTAAAAATCTTTGAGTTAAGCATAAACTCACTTAAGAAAAAAGAACGTGTTTAGTTTTTCCATATATGGTTTTCTATATAACCCAACACTGTCTCAGTAAGATATTTTTCACCTAATCAAACCTATCAAATTCATGGGTCCCTTCCTAGAGCTCTCTGTCTTCTTGTTTCTGTTTGGACTATTGCTTTCTAGTCCTGTTCCATAGCAATTGTTTGGGCTCTTTCTTTGCTGACTTCTGACAGAGTTTGTATTTATTAGATATCATGACTTCTGTTGTTTTTGCGCTCCCTAATTTGGATGGAACACCCCCAACATCCAGTAGCCCTTTTCCTTTCACTGTGTCCTTTAATACCCAGTTTTCCTCTCTGGGGGCAATTAATACTTTTTCTTTAAAAAAAAAATAAAATAAAAGATGTGTATATTTTCTCTGTTTTTGAAATGCAAATAAATTTTGCTTTTTTTTCCTATTTAACTGTATTGTGGAACTAACATCATATCAGCATATAAAGTTGCTTCTTTGTTTTTAACTTTGCTTACTATTCCATCATATGACTCTATCATTATTTATCTAGTTCCCTTTTGGTAGAGTTGTAGGCTTTTCAACATTTCAATATTAAAAAGAATGCTTTACCCTGGAGAAGAAAATGGCGACCCACTCCAGTATTCTTGCCTGGAAAATCCAATGGACAGGAGCCTGGTGGGCTACGGTTCATGGGGTCGCAAAGAGTCAGACATGACTTGGCAACTAAACAACAACAACAAACATGGAAGCTGTTCTTTTTTTCTTTTTACTTTTATATGTTTTAGAATTTTCCATAATAGAAACTTTAATAGAAATTTAAAAAAAAAAGAATGCTTTAATGTAAAAACTTTACAGGTTGTCATTTCACTTGAATACTAACATGTGTGGGATAAATTTCTAGAAATTATTCTCATACTTGGTTGATACTTTGATGGAGATCTGGGTAGTATAAGACCTTGCATGTTGGATGATTCTGCATCAAATGGGGTAAGAATAAAGGGTAAAAGAATAAGTGGGTAATACTGGTGATAAGTGGGCCCTTCTGGACAGCCATTAATAGTGCAGAGAGGGTTTCTAATGCAAATTGTTTTCTTTGAGCTTTTGACCATGACATTTGTTTTTTCAGATATGACCCATCTTTTTGAACTTTGTCATCACCTCCTTTAGTGTTCATGGCTTCTTGCTCCATTACTTTAGCTCCAGGTCTACCCCTGAAGTAATCCAGAGCGGAGATTATGCTGTTATTTTTCAGTCACTTAGTCGTGTCCAACTTTTTTGTGACCCCCACGGACTGTAGCCTGCCAGGTTCCTCTGTCCGTGGGATTTCTCTGGCAGGAATACTGAAGTGGATTGCCATCTGCTTCCCCAGAGGATCTTCCTGACCCAGGGATTGAATCTGCATCTCCTGAATTGCAGGCAGATTCTTTACCACTGAACCACCAGGGAAGCCCAAGCATGTCATTACGTGGTCTTTTTCAGCAAGCCAAGAACCTATCTTTAACACACTTAACAGCTCAACAACCTTCCCAGCCTCCACACTGATTTATTTGTTGAGTTCAGCTAACTCTTTATTTCCAAATCATATCCTGAGCCGCCACACCTCTTCTGCTCTCACCTGGATTACTTTTACTAGTTTCCTAATTGCCTTCAGCCTCCTCTCTGGCTTTCCCAACCATCTCCCCTCAGGGGGAAAAAAATCTATATTCATCACAGCTTCAAGAGCAATCATTTTAAATTTCAGTTCTGATTAGTTTATCACCCTGCTTAAAATCCAATAAAACCTCTTCCCTTTGCCTGAAGGTTTAAGTGTAAATGCAGATCCCACAGAATTAGGTACCTCTCCCTTCTCTACATGGAGCTTGGCATTCAACATGTGTGTCACAGGCCTCAGTGTGTGGTATTGTCCTGACAAAAATTGCCCTACTTGAGGTCATCTGTTGAAAGAAGAATTAAAGTTTAGGCTGACATTGTTTTATTTCCAACTGAAACATACATTAAAAGGGTTTTTTCATACTTTAACCATAGGATGCAGAAATTTCAAATGATTACTGAATCAGTGGACGGATATCATGTGCTTCAAATCAGGCACATGTCTGGCCTAATCTTAAAGGAAGACATTGCTTTTATGCATAATTAAAATAAATAATGTTATGGATTTATGGAGAATTTATTTTGTTCTTTTTTATCTGGGGATGTGTTAGCTAATGGAAATGGGGTAAGTAAGGGAAATATATAAATGCTGAGGTGGAAGTTTTTTTTTTAATTTCTAGGCTAGAGGGTTGGCAAACAGGCCTTGGGCCAAATTCATTCTACCACCTGTTTTTGTAGAGAAAATTTTATGAGGACCAGCTATGCCCTTTTATTTATATATTGTCTATAGCTGTTTCTACACCATAAAAATAGAGTTGAGGAGTTGCAATACGGATGATTTCTGCCCACAGAGCAAAAAATATTTATTGTTTTGCCCTTTCCAGAGAGTTTGCTGACACTTTCTAGAGAGGAATGGAAGTTGAGAGCTTGAGAGCAAGTATTTACTAAATGAGTTGTACATAAACCTGTAGAAAGATGAATGCAAAGGGATAAAGGTTTGAGCAAGCAATCTTCACTTCTCCCCTGTTTCTTAATACTCTGAGACCTCAAAAGAAGAGTGCATGGACAGGCATATATCTGCAACTTGTGAGTTTTGGACCCCAAAAGGAATGTTTGATTGGATTTATTGTGTGCAACTTGCACACCCATCTTCCAACTGTATTCCATGACAAGGCCCCATGCACACTTCCTTCATGAAGATATTGAGAAAAAAACAGTGAAGGGGCCCCTGCATTGTTGAAAAAATCTATAGTTGCTATCTTTAGTAACCCATGAGATTGGCTCCCTAATTTCAGTGGAGATGGTGGAATCCTATAGCAGCAGAAACCAAGTGGCAACATTTAACCACCAAGGATGAATCGGGTTACCTGTGCAATAAAGGAAAGCAGGGACATAGGTGTAATCAGAAGGCATTGGCCCTCAGATGGGGCCAAAACCCCAAATGGTTTTGTGGGTGAAGTCATCAACAGACTTCTGGCACTTTGTGTATTTCACAGGAGAAGCTCTAGATCAGGTAGCAAAAAGCTTTAGTGGCCACAGTTGAGTGTCATGACCTTTCATCCAGTTTCCAAACCTAAGTCAGTTTCCAAGTCGAGAGTGATTTGATTGATGTGCCGCCCTGTTCCCCTAGAGGAAGAGCACTGTGTCACTGCCTCAAGCGTATACCATAAACCTTCCTCTAAGCCTTTCCCAAAGGAACCTGTAGCCATTTGTTAAACTGCAGTTTGAGGAAAAGGAAATAATCATAGCTTTCACACTTAATTCCTGAGGACCAAAAATATCCTTGTGGTCCACCAGTGAAAATGGGGATGTGGAGTATATGGAGTCTTAGCTCAAGCCTGACTCACGGTATGCTCAGATGAAGGTCAGAAGATCCACTCTGTGGATCTTCCCCCAGTTTCTCAAAGTATAATTGGAATAGATATACAATATAACTATATTAGCTTTCTAAATCACAGGTCCAGAACCACTATGGTAGGGGACCTAAGTGGAAGACCTTAGGACTTTTCCTTTGTAAGACAGTAGATCAGAAGCAATGCCATATCCCAGAGGAAATTGTTGAGATTAATGCCACCATCAAAGGCTTGAAATAAGACTAGTGATATTTGTCACATCTCCATTTACCTCACTTATTTGGCCTGTGCAAAAGTTGGATAAATCTTAGAGAATGACTGGACTACCATAAATTTGGCTGATTCCACATTACAGCTGACCTTTGAACAATATGCAGGTAGGGGCACCAACCCTCCAAATAGTTAAAAATCTGAGTATAATTTATAGTCAGCCTTCCAACTGTGTAGTTTCTCTGTATTGGCAGTTCTGCATCCGCAGATTCAAAAAACCTCAGATCGCATAATGCTATAGTATTTACTATTGAAAACATACACGTGTAAGTGGACTCATTTATTTCGAACCCATGTTGTCCAAGGGGCAGCTGTAGTTGCTGACCCAGATATAGTATCTTTACTTGATCAAATCAGCACAGCCCCTGGCTTTTGGTGTGTACCTACTGATATGATGAATTTACCAGGATTACCAAAAGCAATTTGCTTTTATTTAGCAGGGCCAACCATATATTGTCACAGTTTTGCCTCAGGGTCAGGTTAGTCCTTCTGTTCTAGAAATCTTAATCATCCCAACATTCCACAAAACATCACACTGGCCTACTCTTGATGCTATTTTATTGATTGTATCCAATGAGCAGGAAGTACTTGGTACTTTAGATGTCTTAGTAAAGTATATGAGAACCAGAGGGTAATATTGATAATTGATAACCAGAGGGTAATATAATATTGATAACCAGAGGGTATATTACCAGAGGGTAATATTGATAATTCAGCCCCACAAAAATTCTAGGACACTTAAGTAACATTTCTGGATATTCAGTAGTCACTGTGCCCAAAAGGCCCTTCTGGATTTTGAAGCAACATGTACTACCTTTGAACATGCCACTTCAGCTTGTCTACAGAGTAACCCCTAAGGTTGCTAGTTTTGAAAGACTATCAGAGCAATAAAAGGCTGTGCAGCAAGTCCAGGATACATGCATACTGTGCTCCCAATCTGGCTATGTGACCTAGCAGAGTCAATGATTTTCTGAGTGTCTACAGGAAATGGAAAGTCTGTACAGAGCCTCTGACAAGCACCAAGAGCAGAATCACAGTGCAGATTTCTGAGATGTTGAAGTAAACCTCTGACCTCTTTAGCTAACTCTTCACACTTTGACACACAGCCTTTGAAACATTTTCTGGTTTGCTACCAGGTAGATCCTGAATACATGAATGTAGGGTGTCAGTTTATCATGTGGGCCAGACTTCTCATCATTGAGTGTTGTCTGAGCTACCTTGCCATGAAGTTGGCCATTCTCAGCAACAATCTGTCATCAAGTGGAAATGGTATTGTTAGGAAGAGGGAAATGCCCTCCTCTGCTCCTCCCGAGTCCCTGTGACTGGACTAATAATAAAATTGACACGAGAGACTAACAGAAATAAAAGAAACAACTTTTAATGCATGCACACAGAGTTCTCATAGAAGATGGGACCTAAGAGGTAGCCAGAGTAGACATCTTTTACACTTTTTACACAAAGAAACAATACAATTTGTGAGGAATTGATAGGACAAAGAAACTTAGGCTTTGAGTGCTCAATTGGTCAAGAATCTAAACAATTTGGGCTGTAGTATTAAATTAAAGAAGTAACAAAGTGTGTGTGTATGTTTAATACAGGTTTCTTGGCCCCAGATTCCTTGTCTCTGGCAATAGGGTGTCCTCTACCTACACAAGGAGAGCATGCCCCCATTTACATGAGAGATTTATTTCCTGCTTCCTCGTATACAGGAGGGCTGAAGGGTCCCTCTTTCATTCAATATTTCTTTTTTTTTTTTTAGTTACTCAGTCATGTTTGACTCTTTGAGACCCCATGTATTATAGCCCCCTCCAGGGTCCTCTGTCTATGGAATTTTCCAGGCAAGAATACTGGAGTGGGTGGCCATTCTCTTCTCCTGGGGATCTTCCTGACCCAGGGATCAAACCTGGGTCTCCTGCATTGCAGGCAGGTTCTTTACCATCTGAGCCACCAGGGTAGCCCAGATGTTTCATAAGTAACTTTAATTCAAAATAATATGCCATTGAGCCATATTTGGTGGGGAGGCCTAGCCCTCAGCTCCAGTAGTATGTAAGGGACAGAGCTTGTGCAAATTTGGAAAGTATGAGCAAATGACTCAGACTCCTTTGATGGCAGCTCCTATTGTATTTCTCAAGCCTGGGTTACAGGGGAGTCTGCAGAATATGCTGGTACCATTCAAGAGCTGGTACCCAGCAAGAAAACTCCAGAAAAACATCTACTTCTGCTTTATTGGCTATGCTAGGGCCTTGGACTGTGTGGATCACAACAAACTGTGGAAAATTCTTAAAGAGTTGGGAATACCAGACCATCTTACCTGCCTCCTCAGAAAGCCGTATGCAGGTCAAGAAGCAATAGTTAGAACTGGACATGGAAAAATGGACTGGTTTAAAATTGGGAAAGGAGTATGTCAAGGCTGTATATTGTCACCCTGCTTATTTAACTTATATGCAGAGTACATCATGTGAAATGCTGGGCTGGATAAAGCTAAAGTTGGAATCAAGTTTTCTGGGAGAAATATCAATAACCTCAGATATGCAGATGACACCACCCTTATGACAGAAAGCCAAGAGGGACTAAAGAGCCCCTTGATGAAGGTGAAAGAGAGAATAAAAAAGCTGGCTTAAAACTCGACATTCAAAAAACTAAGATCGTGGCATCCAGTCCCATCACTTCATGGCAAATAGATGGGGAAACAATGGAAATAGAGAGTTTATTTTCTTAGGCTCCAAAATCACTGCAGATGGTAACTGCAGCCATGAAATTAAAAGACGCTTACTCCTTGGAAGAAAAGTTATGACCAACCTAGACAGCATATTAAAAAGCAGAGACGTTACTTGCCAACAAAGGTCCATCTAGTCAAAGGTCCAGTAGTCATGTATGGATGTGAGAGTTGGACCTAAAGAAGGTTGAGTGCTGAAGAATTGATGCTTTTGAACTGTGGTGTTGGAGAAGACTCTTGAGAGTCCCTTGGACTGCAAAGAGATCCAGCCAGTCCATCCTAAAGGAAATCAGTCCTGAATATTCATTGGAAGGACTGATTCTGAAGCTGAAGCTCAAATACTTTGACCACCTCATGTGATGAGCTGACTCATTAGAAAAGACCTTGATGCTGGGAAAGACTGAGAGCAAGAAGAGAAGGAGGTGGCAGAGGATGAGGTGGTTGGATGGCATCATAGACTCAATGGACATGAGTTTGAGCAAACTGGGAGACAGTGAAGGACAGAGAAGTCTAGCATACTGCAGTCCGTGGGGTCACAGAGGTCAGACACGACTGAGCGACTAAACAACAAATTCAAGAGTGGATAGCTATAGCACTACAATTCTCCTCATTGTAAAGTGCAGTGGAGAAGGAAAATTCTCCCAGTCGGCAGAATTTTGAATGCTGCTGCTGCTGCTGCTAAGTCGCTTCAGTCGTGTCCGACTCTGTGCTACCCCATAAATGGCAGCCCACCAGGCTCCTCCATCCATGGGATTTTCCAGGCAAGAGTACTGGAGTGGGTTGCCATTGCCTGCTCCAATGCATGAAAGTGAAAAGTCAAAGTGAAGTCGCTCAGTCGTGTTCGACTCTTTGTGACCCCATGGCCTGCAGCCCACCAGGCTCCTCCATCCATGGGATTTTCCAGGCAAGAGTACTGGAGTGGGTTGCCATTGCCTTCTCCAAGAATTTTGAATAGTAGATATAATTTGTATAGTGTATCTGAAATGAGGGATGCCAGCAGTAAAGGTGTATAGTGAGCCATGGGCAGTTGCTCATGGTTCAACTGTATGGTCAGGGACTTAGGAGAAACAAGATTGGAAGATTGGTGACAAGGAATTTTGAGGGAGTGGTATAAGGATGGACTTTTCAAAAAGGAGAGATCCTGAAGAAATTCATGTCCCATCTGAATGCCCACCATAGAGCACCTATTTCTCTTAATAATGAAGTGGACAGAATTACACACTCTATGGATGCCAGTTAGCCTTTCTCCTGTCTCCCCCAGTGCATATGCAGAGGGCCCATGCATAGTAGCCATGGTGGCAGAAACTGAGGCTATGTGGGCACAACATGGACTTCTTTCTAAAGTTGCCTGGCTAGTGCTATTGCTGTGCCGGGAGCCAGCACGGGAGTTCCCACCCATGACAAAGGTCATGCGGAGAGGATCTGACATGCAAAGGCGAATCAGAACTCAAGAGGCCCCCTGGACCTGCCCGAGCATTTACCCCAAAACCAAAATCTGTCTGTTTCACTATTTCACGACTTTCACCAACTCTTCTGACATTAATGGGGGGGCTATCCCCGACCACCTTTCTCTGTAAGAAAATCAACTTAAAACTCTAGGTAATAAGTCTCCTGGGCATAATAGGTGTGTTTCAATTCAAACCCCTCTGATGACTTTTTCTGGCCTGCCTGACAGGTTTGTTTGGACTCCTGCAGCTACGCATGTGATTGTTCACAGCCTCCCAACCACAAGATGCATGGGATGCTTAAGATATTCTAACAGTGCAGAGCTTCTCAGAGAGTTAAAATTGTTAGAATAGAACTAGTAGAGGATTTCTTTGTTGAGCTAATGCTTGCTGCCAAGTTTCCATATCCCTTACCTACTGTGTCCCTGGGAGTGTATTGATTAATATAGTTGGTGTATAGAAATGTAAGTAGTAGCTTTAATGTTTGTAACCTTGGACCCTTGATTTAATTCTTTTCTTGATATAGCCCACCACACTTTTGCCCTACAGGAATGCAATTTTATCTAATGCTTTCGGAGGGTGGCGCCTGACTTTAGAATAATCACCTTTAGAGAAAAACAAGTTTTCTGAAGAAAGGGTCATAAAATGTTAACAGGCCTCCTGGCCAGAAGATGATGTAAATCACCTAAAGCTTTTGCATATGATAAGTTTGCAGAAAAAAAGCTTGGCTTCGATAAGGATCAGGGACTGCTGACCTTGCATGACTTTACCGCCCCCGCCCCATTATCCTCTATGCACAACTTAAGGTATAAAAACTACTTTGGAAAATAAAGTGTGGGCCTTGCTCATCAGACTTGGTCTCCCCTTGTCGTTCTTTCTCTTTCCTTTTCCTTTTCATGCTGATCCCCTGAAGCGCAGGGGCCCTCTGTGTTCACTTTCCTGCCTGGGCTTCTAAGACCCACTCGAGAAGGTGCCTAAGGTGGGGCACCTTCCGCGATTTGAAAGGGCGCCTGAGGCCTACGTGAACAGAGTGAGTCCTGTGCTGGGGCTTTATTGGCTTTCTGCATAAACCAAGGAATATCAGCTTCTTTTCTCTCCTCTATTTTCCTAACTGCAAAATTCTTTCCTTATCTCTTTATCCTCTTAATCGCAGACGCAGTCCTCTGCTGAGTTCTTAGTCAATGAGAAATCAACATTGAGTGCCTAGGGGCACCAGCCAGCCACTGGGTGACAGGTTGATTATATCTGACTTTCCGTCATTGAGGGAGCAGAGATTTATCCTCATTAAAACAGACAAATATTCAGGATATGGATTTGTTTTATCTGCCAGCATTAACAGCACAGAATGCTTGCAGACAGAGTTCACTCAGAATGAATAGTGGAAGAAGGAAGCCGTGAGTATCAGTTATGGTCTCCTGGCCAATGAGATAAATGAGGATTGCAGTAGCTTTGCACGTTTTTCCGTTGCCTTTTGTATGTATATGTGTATTTGTATCTGCTACCAGTTTTCTTCTTTCCTTTCCATTTTTTTTTCTAATATTACACCGGAAGTTGTTAAAAGTTAACGTTATAATTCAGTCTTTAGGTGACAGAATATTAGGTGGGACTGTGACAGAATTGGAGAAGTAATTCACATAGTCCTAACAGTGGATACAATGGCTGTTGGCACTCTGTGTCTCCCCATTTTGAGGTTTCCCCTTCACTTGTGAGAAGGGTGCATCTTGTTTGGTGGAATATAGTTATTTTGCTATTGGGATATACTTTTCAATAGCCCTACCATGAACACTGGGAACGCACAAGAGAGCTGGCTGTTCAACTTTTATCTCAGGCACTAGCTTGGAGCTACACTGGCCCAAGGTGCCCATGAAAGTTTTACAGTAGACTCCTGCCGAGGACAGCTTTTCAGCTCCATTGGCAGCCAGAAGTTTTCCTGAGCACCTAGCAAATTCCGGGGTTTGATACCTTGCTAGGAATGACTTCTTTCAGGACCCCAGAGGGAGTGTCTCCACTAAGGCACCCCATGACTCACTATTAGGGAGCCAGTGCTCTCCCATCTCCATTAAGATCTCTGGATCTCAGCCCTTGTGATGGGATAGTTCTTGGGCCTTCAGCTCAGCTTAGGGGTAGTGGTTGCCCCTTATATCTATCATATCTGTGTTCTTTACAATTCTTGTTAACTCCTACTAGCCAATTCTCTGTTACTCCAGTTCTCTCTTAATAATAGATTAACCTTTCCTTGTTCAAATCAGTATCTACTTTCTGTCTCCTTGCTAATCCCAAAGCCATCAACTGTGGTGGTTCACTAGCTAAGTCGTGTCCCACTTTTGCAACCGCATGGACTGTAGCCCACCAGACTCCTCTGTCCATGGGATTTCCCAGGCAAGAATAATGGAGTGAGTTGCCATTTCCTTCTCCAGGGGATCTTCCTGCCCCAGGGGTCGAACATGGGTCGCCTGCATTGCAGGCGGATTCTTATGCCATTTATCTTTCATGTGTTATGTGAAATTCATTCATAGGTGCAGGTGTGGCAGGAGGTAGTATTTGAGCCTCCCTCCCTACCTACCTGGTTACCCCCATGGGTAAGTGTAACTCCGTAATTACTTTTTTGTTCCAAACTATAAAGATAGGTTGGCTGGTCCACAAATCAAGATCTACAACCTTTCACCTAAGATACGTTAATGAGGGTGTTTGTCTGACCAGATATGGTTTAGAAGTTGAATGTCTGACCACCCTCTTTTCCTTACTAAAGCCTATGCTTCACAGTCACTGGAAGTCAAACCTATCACTAGGCTTTTGCCTCAGCCTGAAGATACCTTGGTTCAGAAGCCATCCTACTTTATGACAAAAGTCACCTACTTTATGACAGTTTCATGCATTTTGTTGTCTGCGGGTGGCATTTTCCAGTCACCCAGCACAATTTTACTTAGTGTTGAAGTGGGGTCTTTGGGGTTTGTCTGCTGTGTGTGGCTGTCTCAATGTAGTTTGCTTTGTTTTAGTGTCTGTCACTTGTCATACATCCGGAAGTTACTTCCTGCTCAGAATTGTTGACAAGGATGTGCATGTGGACTTAAACAATCAGAACTAAGAAACTATAAGTAGCAAATCATCATGAAATTTTATTCCACCAATAAAGACAAACAGAAATGACTTCCTATCACTCCTCTGTTCATTAACATTTTCAACAGCAGATGACAGGCACTTAAAATTTCTGCCCAAGACTTAAGTGAAAGTCGCTCAGTTGTTTCCGACTCTTTGCAGCCCCATGGACTATACAGTCCATGGACTTCTCCAGGCCAGAATGTTGGAGTGGGTAGCCGTTCCCTTCTCCAGGGGATCTTCCCAACCAGGAATTGAACCCAGGTCTCCCACATTGCACACGGATTCTAACTGAGCTATAAGGGATGCCCAAGAATATTGGAGTGGGCAGCCTATCACTTCTCCAGCAGATCTTCCCAACCCAGGAATAGAAGCGGGGTCTCCTGCATTTGCCAACTGAGCTATCAGGGCTTAAGGCTTTATTATCAGGGCAAGTTTTGTGTTTAAATTCAGTGAGGAAATCCAGATACGATGCACGGAAAAGCTCCAATGAGTATTAATTCACAATAGTGTACTTTTGCTAGTCTACAATCTAGGCTATGATTTGAAGATGTAGTTTTGTAATTTCTTGCTTTGTGTAGTTATTCTTAACTCTTTGTAGCATGCTTTAACTCAAGTTGTAAGCAAGTTTCATATACCAATTAGGCTTTGTGCCAGCTAAGTTCAACTGAAACCAGACCTTGAATCCCTAAAATTGTAAAGGTTTATTGTGACAAATACAGAAACAAGATATGGAAAGAACCACTGTTTGCTTATTTTATTAAATGTTACTCTTATGTACAGTTATGAAGTTCTGCATTGCACTGCTTTAGAAGATTGTTTTACTTGAAATTTTAAAATGAAACTAACGACTAATATTCTTGCAATGTATGCTTTTTCACCTGGAGGGACAATAATGACTATAATGATGGATCTTATTTTGATATTTTCCCATCTGAATCTGCATTTAAACAACAGCCCCAGATGATTTATTGTCACATTATAGTTGAAGAAGCCACGGTCTAAATACTTGGAAGCACAACTTTGTAGTTAGATGATTTTAACTTATGAGATTTTGTTTTCTTTTCTGTTCAGCTGGAAGCATATTTTTACTCTTGAGAACAATTCATTGATTTTAAGCCAGTCTCACAAACTGTTAGAATTGTGAATATTATTTTAACCTTTCAAAGTATCATTTATAGGTATCTTTATTTATTATTAATATCTTTTTATAATGTTTACATATATACTAAGATATAGATTAATTTTTTAAGAGCAGTACTTCTCTGAATTTTATTTTTTTTCTAACGTTAGACATTTGTAAGGATTTAGAATTTAGAAAATCTGAATTTTAATTACTTTTTTCTAGTTTTGAAAAACTATTTTATGGTATTCCCTTCTCTTCTGTGAATGTGATCTTTTATAATTAGCAAGTGACCATTTTGGATAGGTATGTTTAAAGATTTTAGAAAGAGAACAAGAACAAAGCCTTTGTCTGCTAATCATTTCTAATGTGCAAATATCCTTAGCTTGCTGTTGTGCTGAGTTTTTGTTTTTAATTCTCAAACTTAATAATCCAATTGGAAGTTGTTTCTAGGAGAGATTTGTTTTGGTTCATTGGCTGTTTTTACACTGATCATCAAGGTTGGCAGGTAGTATGGTCTAAGAACGTGGTATTATTCCCAGGAATAGGAATTAAGACCCCTCCCCCCCAGTTTCATCTTACCCATTAATTAGTTAGGATTGTGTCTTTTATTGTTCACAGTCTCAGTTTTTCCATCTTTATTATGGGAATAAAATATTATTTTAAAAATGGTTTTACAGCATCATAATTTGGAATATAACCTCAATGCTTCATTTATATCAGCAATTAATCCTTTAACCTTTTCAGGAAACTTTGGGTCATTCTTGCTTTGGATTTTATCTTATCTCTCTGTGTCAAAATAACTTGCTTAATTTATATCAAGAGTCTATTTTGAAAACCTGTCTTTGGAGTATTAGCAATTAATAATGTGGTTGTCTTTGCTTAGGTGCAGTCCCTTCCTTATCAGGTGCTAGTTTTGCCCAAAGTCTTGTTACCTAAGTGAGTGATTCTTAACCTTTGCTGCCTTTTAGAATTATCTGGAAAGTTTAAAATAACAACAAAAACAGGGCCTAGGCTCCACCACTAGAACAATAAAAAATTATATACTTTAAATATGTACAACATATTGTACATTGTGTACATTTCAATAAAGCTATAAAAAGTTCTTAAAAGTCTCTTTTTAATAATGCACAGTGATCCAAACAGCTAGAGTTCCTCTCCATAAAAGCCACAATGTCAAAAATAAATGAATAAATAATAAAAATAAGTAAAATAAAATCAGACTCTGTAGAGATGGGGCCTAAGGCACTGCAGTTTTAAAGAGCTTTCTGCTCACGTGTGTCCAGAGTTGAAAATCAGTGGTGGAGATGCTTCATGTCGAGTGTAATTTATCATTAATGGAAGCTTGATACTGTACATTAGCAGCAAAGAAGATCACAGTATACACAGTCCTGAGGGAACTATGTTGGAATCTTCAGCTGATCAGCAATCGATAAAAAAAATCTATTCCCTTAGAAATAATCTGAGAAAAGCAAACCATCATCTTCCTACTTTAGTAGACTCTACCACTAAGCAGTCTCAGTTTCTTAACCCTCTGTTGTCAAAATCTACAGTCTCATCCTCCTCAATCTTTATTTCCAAAAATATGCTCTGAAAATAGTTTTTTCTTTAAAACTTCATTTGTCCAGAAAACCTCACTTGAGTTGTTAAGAGACTATTTGTAGTTTTCCCCCCTAGATTTTCCCCTTATTTCCTTACATTTATAACATCAATTCTTGACCCTAGCGGCCTTATTTCAGACAATTCAATGAAAATCTCAGGCTTTTACATCAGTTGGGGAAATGCTGCTGGAATGACCTTGGCCAAGCCACTTAATCTATTTGACTCTCAATGTTTGTCAGTGAAATGAAAGTATGTACACTCGGGTAGGAAGTGTCAAAGTATGTGGGACTTAACATTTAACAAAAGCTATTTCTATTGTTTATGATAATAAATGAAATCTTGGTCTACTTTCATCCCTTCTCTAGTCAATGAACACTTATTGGGTACCCATTATGTCGCCAATATCGGGTAAGTGTCAGAAAAACAACCATGAGTAAAGGAGTAAATGCTTGTCCTTTATGTGCTTTTCTCGACTCTCCTAGTAGAGATATCCTATACTAAATCCTAACTGAGTGACTCCCTTGGGTAGATAAACATATGGACTGGAGAGGATTACTGTACTATTGATGAACTCCTCTAGTTTATAGTTTATCCTTAAAAAAGAACTCACTTCCAATGGCCTCAATAATTCTATCCTTTTTTCTAATTCCCCACCCTATCCACAGATACAACTTCTGGCATAAAATGTTTTAGAAAAACCATCACTATTATAGAAAGAGCTAATAATGTCATCTCCCTCTACTCTGTACTTTCCCAGGACTCTTTCTTGTTCTGCATTGTGTTAAAACGTTCTAAGGAATGAGACCAGCTCATTCCTTCTCAAATTCCTAATCGAGCCTACTCTGGCTATAAAAGAAATCTAGGATCACTCTGTAGCACTAGAGAAAGGGGTTTTTGGTGATTGTCTCAGACAGAAAGGAGGATGAACACAGGTTGATTTACATCTGTTGTCAAGCATGAACACTATGCCAGAAAACATGTTTATGGGTAGGATGGGGAATTAGAAGAATGGAACTAGTGAGGCCATTAGAAGAGAGAAGGGTGATCAGGTTGTATTTTGTAGGTTGGAGACCATTATCCTGTGAAAACTCAGTATTTTTTCTATCCTTATCTCCCTGGAACGTCTTAGATCATTGTTGCCCTGTTGTTTGAATGTGTCCTAGATCCTAAGCCCAAAGATGTTAAGGGCATGACTATAACTCAACCATTGGATTCTCTGCAAAAAGTTCATTTCTGATTTTGCACTCAAGTCCGTTAGACCAGGTCTCATGACATTTACTTTTAAAGATCAACCACTGTCAAACAATTAACATCTCTCAAGGGTAGTATGCAGATTGTATCCACTTAATTTGGACACATTATCTGTCAGTCTGTTCTCCCTTGTTTCTCCTTTTTTCATATTCCTTTGCTCTTTCCTTCCAGTTTCTCCTTTTCCTCCCCCAACCCTTCAGTTTAGTTCAGTCGCTCAGTTGTGTCCGACTTTTTGTGACCCCATGAACCACAACACGCCAGGCCTCCCTGTCCATCACCAACTCCCAGAGTCCACCCAAACCCATATCCACTGAGTTGGTGATGCCATCCAACCATCTCATCCTCTGTCATCCCCTTCTCCTCCTGCCCTCAATCTTTCCCAGCATCAGGGTCTGTTCAAATGAGTCAGCTCTTCACGTCAGGTGGCCAAAGTATTGGAGATTCAGCTTCAACATCGGTCCTGGATGTTCATCTCCTTTAGGATGGACTGGTTGGATCTCCTTGCAGTCCAAGGGACTCTCAAGAGTCTTCTCCAACACCACAGTTCAAAAGCATCAATTCTTCTGCGCTCAGCTTTCTTTATAGTCCAACTCTCACATCCATACATGACCGCTGGAGAAACCATAGCCTTGACTAGACTGACCCTTGTTGACAAAGTAATGTCTCTGCTTTTTATATGCTGTCTAGGTTGGTCATAACTTTCCTTCCAAGGAGTAAGTGTCTTTTAATTTCATGGCTGCAGTCACCATCTGCAGTGATTTTGGAGCCCAGAAAAATAAAGTCAGCCACTATTTCCACTGTTTCCCCCAACCCTTAAATGTAGCTTTTTCTCTGGCCTTCTTTATTTCACTATTGGTGAATTCTTTTGTAACACAAGACTGTCAAACGTTCATCTCTAGCATAGAGCTTTCCCTAATTTTCAGTCCTATATATCTTTTTCCCTGGAGAAGGAAATGGCAACCCTCTCCAGTATTCTTGACTGAAGAATCCCATGGTTAGGGGAGCCAGGCAGGCTACAGTCCACAGGGTCCCAAAGTAGGACACAACTTAGCAACTAAACCACCATATATCTTTTTACTCATGAGAACTCACCTTGGAAATCCTTCTAGCATCTCAAATTTGTCATGGCCAAAATGGAACATCCCATCTCCAATCTATCTTTCTTTCTATATTTCCTGCTTTTGTTATAGGCATCACTTTACCCATCCACCTCCTCTTTTTCCCTTTCGTTCACAAAGTCCTATTTGATCTCAATTCCTTGAGTCTCTTGAGTCAGCCCTTTTCATTCTTCCTGTTTCCTTCAGTGTTTTGGTACACATTACCTTTGCTGGTGCTGAGGAATTTGTGATTTTTCAAAAATATAAATATGATTATGGGCCTTCCTTAAAGTCATTCAGTACTTTCCATTCCATTCATTCAGGACAAAATTGGTAGAGTCCAAGTTTACTGTGTGAGCTGATCTTTAACTGACCTTCTGGCCTTACCTCCTGCCCTTTCCTGCTTGTGGCTTCCATTTCTGCTGTACTCAAGGACTGATCACATCTTTTCTTGCTCTTAGGCCTTTGCCCCTCCATTCCCTGTCTCTCCTCTCTCTTTTGTCCACCAGCCTAAAAATTGCTTATGGCTGGATGATATCTCTGGGAAATTCTCCCTAACATTTCTCCTCATCTTCCACGTGCTTTCATAGTCTCCATCATATCACACTGCTTCAGTGCCTGTTGAAGTGCCATCATTCTTATTGGCCTCTGCTCCTTGAAGCTTACCTTTAAGGTATCTTTCCTTTCATAGCCGTAGCCCAGCACAACATTTGATAGAGTCAAAATGACATAACCACAATTGGGTGGTTCTGAAACTCCTTATATCTTAAAGTGATGTTAAAAGCTTAAGAGATCATTTTAATTTTTACATGATACCGTTGAAGCAACCAAGCTGAGAAATATTGGAATCTCAGTTTTATGGGCAATAAACATCATAACCCCCACTTCAGTACTCTTGCCTGGAAAATCCCATGGACAGAGGAGCCTGGTGGGCTGCAGTCCATGGGTCGCTCAGAGTCGGACACGACTGAGCGACTTCACTTTCACTTTTCACTTTCATGCATTGGAGAAGGAGATGGCAACCCATTCCAGTGTTCTTGCCTGGAGAATCCCAGGGATGGGGGAGCCTGGTGGGCTGCCGTCTATGGGGTCACACACAGTCGGACACGACTGAAGTGACTTAGCAGCAGCAGCAAAACATCATAACTGAGGTATCTTTTGGAACCGAAGTGTCCATTCTATACTGAAAACATATAGAGCAGTCCAATTAGAAACTATATCAAACTAAGTTTGCAGGTTCTGCCTATTTTGTTTATCCAACTTAAAATTTCTTGTTAAAGACTGGACAATCCATCTTAGAACTTGGTTTTCTTATTTTAAATCTAGCGATAACTTTGGAAAAGAATTTAATTAAATAAAGTGCTAGCTTTTACTTCTATAAATGGCATTTTCCTTAAAATATGTTTAGGATTAGGAGCACAGGCATTTTCCTTGCCCCTTTGCCCCTGCTAATTACTTGCTGACTATAATGGTGCATGGTGTATAATCACGTACTGAACCCTTCACATTACATTTTTTTAAGCATTGTGAAGAAAGTCCATCTTCACTGTGATTCAGGCTGTAGTCAATTTCCTCTATTACATTTTGTTTCTTCTGCTTCTGGTGGCCTGTATTAGAATTTGGTAAACGTACTGCTTTGTTCTTAGGGTCATCTACAAGCAGGATTTTATCACACCAAATACTGGTTGTATAATTCAATGATCTCTATCGCCTCTTTAGAGACACTTCAAATGAAACTTACTGCCTTTTTTTTTTTTTTGCTACTAGATTTTATGTTTGCGTGAGCTATGAAAAATAGCCTTTATATAACATTATCTTAATTTTCCAGTCTTTATTGGTTATGTCAAATTCACAAGTACTATCAGGTGTGCAGATTTGGGAGGATGCCGGTTTACTTGGTGGTGAAGCTGCTTTATCATTTTAATTGATTTATATAAAGTTCAGATTGTTGATGAACTTCTTAAAAACCACGATTTTAGATGTGTCTCTGACAGTACCTGTCAGTGTACTTTTGTTTTCTTCTGGATTACCCCTTTCTTTACAATCAGTTTAATGAAGTCCTTTGGCCTCAGGGTTATTGACCTAAAATTCTTTTTAAACTCAAAATATATTTATAAAACCTATGCATGTTATATGGTAGATAGTAGCCAGAGTTAACACATAATGTATTTTTTACTGGAGAGAAATCTCTAATATTTTATAAACCCAATAGATTATAGTTAACGATAGCAATTGTCTCCCAAAAGTGTAATTTTTTGAGGCCAAGATATCTTTGACTGTTATTAACCATAAGAGTGTGTTGTTTACAGCTTTTGTTCAGTTGTTGTCTGAGTGAGTGAAGTGAACCATGCCTATAGGGATGAATAGCTACTAATACCATCTATCATTTCTGTTTACAGGGATTACAATTTAAGGAAACCTTCTTCTTGCCAGCAAATCTATGATAAAAAATATACATAACAGAGGAAACTGTAACTATTATTTGTCAAGTGACAAGCTTTTAATGTCAGAATGGCTCACCTAAAACGATTAGTAAAACTGCATCTTAAAAGACATTACCATAAAAAATTCTGGAAGCTTGGTGCAGTAGTTTTTTTCTTTATAATATTTTTGATTTTAATGCAAAGAGAAGTAAGTGTTCAGTATTCCAAAGAGGAATCAAGGATGGAAAGGAACATGAAAAACAAAAACAAGATGTTTGATTTAATGATAGAAGCTGTAAACAATATTAAAGATGCAATGCCAAAAATGCAAATAGGAGCACCTGTCAGGCAAAACATTGATGCTGGTGAGAGACCCTGTTTGCAAGGATATTATACAGCAGCAGAATTGAAACCTGTTCTTGACCGCCCACCTCAGGATTCTAACGCACCTGGTGCTTCTGGTAAAGCATTCAAAACAACCAATTTAAGTGCTGAAGAGCAGAAGGAAAAAGAACGTGGAGAAGCAAAACACTGTTTTAACGCTTTTGCAAGTGACAGGATTTCTTTACACCGAGATCTTGGACCAGACACTCGACCTCCTGAGTACGTTGAAGCATATTAATTGTTTAGTATTTATCTCGAGGGTTTGCCTGGAAGGGGCGTTAGTTAAGGTGATACTTGTTCTTTAGCCACTTTGAAGCAAAGAATTCGCAAATACCAATTGTTTAATCTGTTTCAGTGATTTTTTGCTTATTATTATTGAGGGTAGATTTCTGTATCTATGATTGGTGAGGCATTGCATATATGAAAAATTACCATCTTAGAAATTAGGAAACAGAATTCTAGATCTGACCTCTATAGAAACACAAGGAAATCCTTTATTCTTAAAAGCTTTAGTTTTCTCATCTATTAAGCAGGAAATATGGGGTGGATTTTATGGGAAATGTGGGAGGTGGAAGAGTTATTTCTGTTCTTCTCTGTGTTGCTATAGAATAGAAATATTAAAAATGTGCCAAGATTTTGGAGCTATTAGATAATGATACTTTATGAGCTAAATCACAGACTCTGTGGCTACTTTTAGTGCTATAATTATATTTCAGGATGCCCTGTGTTTTGTAACCTTTCTTTTAAGAGCCAATATTGTCATAATTACTAATTCAACTGCAATTCTTTCTCTGGGGTATTGTTGAACAAGTTCTTGTATTTATTGAGTTTTCTCCCTTTAGCTTCTGAAAGGCCAGAATTGCTTTTTATTGTTACTTTGTTTACATGTTTATCTCAAATATATTTTGCATAACATTCTCCCACCCCAGATTCTTCTGTGCTGACTCTTTGTTCTTAGTTAACTGTTTTGTTATCTTTGAGGTAGTATTCAAATACTCTGTTTGGACTGAAATGGTGAAAACGAATTTCAGCACTTTCAGGCAATCTGTAGGTTTGTTAAAAGTACAAGCTAGACAAACTGTAAACAGTGCCTGCATATTTTGCTTTCTAGTTAAAAGAGAATTAAATTTATAAGTGTGGCTGAAGAAATGTACTTTGGTAGACTTAGGTCTATTGCTGTCTTCATATTTTTCTGGATCTGTTATCATGAATACCTGGTCCTACTATGAGTCCCTCAATACTGAAGCTGTGTAAATTAGATTTCTGTTGCTCTATTCTAATGCATATTATTCAGGGTTAAATTGCTTATTATTTTAAATGAATGTGTGAAAAAACAAATAAGTGGAAAATATTCTAGCTGTTCTAACAGGGCACCGAATAGTTCCTTTTTTTTGCTGATAGGTTAAAATGCACTATGGCACTTTACTGATTTTGGAAGAAGTGTTGATTGAAATGTAATCCCCATCACAAATCAAGAAGCATGCTTTTTGTTCTTTGACATGACAAAATGAGCTTAAGATAAGCCTTTTCCCCAGTATAGCATTGAGAATCTATAGAAATATTCGATAATGTTAATCAATAAGTAAGTGCAAAATAGCTAAACAGACAAACTTTTTTTGGACAGTAATGCATACTTAGAACTGTGAAGGGTTGAAGATTTAATATTTCCATAGTTTTAACTTATATCAGCAATAAAAACATTTTCTGAAGAATTGCTAATCTTTTACATGCTCATTAGAAATATGGATCTTGTTTCTCCCAAAGCCAGATGGTCTTGTGCCTGATAACTTAAGCACATTTCTATATGCCAACTTTTTCAAATGGTTTGACTGGGAATCTGTAATTACTTTGGCAAGTCATTTTAATTTCACTACTTTAAATGACATGTGAAACAACTTTTAAAGCATAAATTGAGCATGCTAATTGTTTCAAAATAAATGAGGTTTATGAAATCATATTGTGAAATTTTATTATCATTTGCATTAACAATACTTTTACTTGATATTAGTACTTATCAGTTAGGTAAATAAACCCTAGTTTAAACTGAAAGTCTTATGAGATTAAAGAGATAACATTTCACTAGTGTGAATTTTTGTAAAGTTTCCTACTTTAAATCTTCAAAAACTTTTTATATTTCTTAACTAATACTATATTAGTTAGTCACATGGCAAATAAATATAGGGAATTTTTTTTTTTAATCTCAAAGCTTCCTCCCCCAAATGCTTATAAGACAAAAAATAAGGTTTTCTCTTTTCTTAAAAAAAATACTACAGTATGAAGTTTTTCATAATTTTTACTTATACTTTGTTGTTTTATAAAACTTCATGTATTAAAAATACAAACTTACATTTCGCTATTTGTTTCTGTGTGATTTTAACTCAAGGATAGATAAATTGGTTGGTTGTGTTTGGACTTTATTTTCATGAGTAGATGAGTAGTTTATCCAAAATTCACTTTAGAACAAGTTGTTTGTTTTCATCTACCAGTGCGGATGAATGCGATTATTTTCTTCTGGCTATACATATATGTCACACTTTAAAATCACGACAGTCCTAGAGAGCAAAATCACTTCCGTGCAGAACCTTCCTCCTCTTTTCCTACTCGGTGGTATTGACACCCTCTCAATAGTTTACCCCTAATCTAATTCCTTCATCACTACAAATATTTCAACCTAAAGATCTCTCAGAAAAGGATCTGAAACACATTCATACTGATGTATGGTTATAAAAGTAGTAATTAGTGAGAGTTTGTAGAATATGTCTTTTAGGGTGGCTGCTTCCCCAGGCCTCTAGTACCATCGTGGGGGCTCTGGTTTTCCCATCGGCCCTGGCAGAGCAATGGAAGTGTGCTGGGCTCTTATCTCCACGAGTGACAATGATTTACTTCCCTATCTTTGGGTTTGACCAGCACTGTTTGATAGTTCACACACTATTTATAGTGGTATTTGACCGTGTGGGAGGATTTCGTAGCCCGTTTTCTAAAAGTGTACAACCTTTTATGGTTATCAAAGATCCAGTTGTTTTATCTTTACCATAAACCACACATATTTTATGTCCCAGGTTCACTCTGTCTGATTTTACTGTGTTTTGAGGCCTCTCCTATGTGTTATTTCATTTGATCCTCACCTCACCTCAGCTGGGGAAGGACTGTGGTCATCTCTAGTCTCAAAGGCTGGAGATTGTATAGACCCACCCACATCCCAATGGGTTCATGTGAAGATTATTTTCCTTGAGGGTGACATTGCTATAAAAATGAATTCAAGATCTGTTTATAACTAATGTTTTTTAGCAAATGAGTAGGATCACTCATCAGTCATAAGCCACCTAGGGTCTCTCTCCTTACTGGAGCAAAATCTTTAACACAGCAAGTCATGTGATATATGGTAGGTACTTAACAACTTTTTGCTTCTGATGATCATTATAAGAAAATAGGCTTTGTCGAAAGCGAATTTTTTTTCCCTTTTGGTTCAGGTACAGGTTAAGGAAATTGATTAAACAGAAAATATTACATACTTAGCAAATATCTAATTTAAGATAATCTCTACAAAGATGAGTATTAATTTAATAAAGCTGCACTGTTAAAAATTGCAAATATAAAGAGAAAGGCATCATTTCTACAATGAAAGAAAAAAAAATTTTTTTTTTTTAATTTGAGCAGTTAACACTTATTTGCCATTTTACAGTTTGGCTCATTTCTAGGTTATTTTTCTTATCTAAAATGGTATTTATATTTAAAGTTATATTGTTGAGAAAGCTTACAAGAGCATGTTTTAATCCATGACATGTGATCAATATCAGCGGACATGATCTCTAGGTGAGTGGTCTATTTGTAAAACTTTTGTTTCAATCTGTTTGCCTTTATATAGCATTAAGATCATCTTACATAGAAATAAACTATGCACCAGCATTTCTACTGTGTTAAAGATTAAAACAATGATAATTTTAGCAATGGTATAGCTGTGAAATAGTGTAATAAAATTCATTATCATTCTTCTACTTTGACTTTTTCTAGATGTATTGAACAAAAATTTAAGCGCTGTCCTCCCCTGCCCACCACCAGTGTCATAATAGTTTTTCATAATGAAGCATGGTCCACGCTGCTTAGAACTGTCTACAGCGTGCTGTACTCTTCACCTGCCATACTGCTGAAGGAGATCATTTTGGTGGATGATGCTAGTGTAGATGGTAAGAAAGCACACGCAAATTAGATTATTTCCTGAGTAAATCCATGTGGTGTTGTCCAAAGTCTTTTTGGTTGTATTTACTCTCTGTATGCCACCTCAGAGCCTGAATAGAGTGTCTTGGATGCTGTGTATGATGGGTAGAAGGAGAACCCAAGGATGTCCATAGATATTTTGGAGTTTATAAATGTGTGAAACACCATTATTTATATTTTTGTAGTCCTCAGTGTGAGATTTTTTTCTTTTAAAGACATGATTAGGAGCACATACTTGTGCCTTGAGTTAGGCTGCCTTGGTTTGAATCCCATTTCTGGTCCTAACAAGCTATGCAACTTGGGCAAGTTGCTTAACCCCCTTATACTCAGTTTTTCTGTCTGTAAAATAGGGAAAATGTTATATTTCATCAAATTTATTGTAAGATACATTATTAGTGTATGTATCATTAGAAAAAAAGACCCTTACAGTCAATTAAACTAACATACCATTGATTATAAAAAGTGTATAATTGTATGGTTTAGAATTGAAGAAATATATTAGTATACAACTCCTAGGGTTGTTTTAAAGATTAGATGAATTAATATAAATAATACATTAATAAATAATATAAAAGAGTAGTTAAAAATTACTGAGGAGTTACCACATCCTGTTTTATTTTTGGTTCTTTTAAATATTCTAATACCACTTACAAAGCTAGCTAAAATCGTTAATGAATTTTCACTTCAGTTTACAAGTCAATAGTCAGTTGCTAAGTTACACATTGTCAGTTGGACTCACAGGATAATTGGACAAATACTCTAATTTGCTGAATTTTCAAACATTACAAATATTTTAGGTATCAAACAGGTACAGATTATTTCAATGAATGCAAAGTTTATTCCTGAATGAGCCCAAGTTTGGAACTAGATTTCTTAAACTCAAATTCCAGCTTTTTGGAAACACTAGTGAGCAGTTTCCTTATCCGTAAAATGATGATGACATTCTTCCATCAAATTCAAGCACCATCTATTATTAGGTAAATCATTACTTTATGGGGCTTACTCTGGTGGTGAAGATGGTAAAGAATCTGCCTGCAATTCAGGAGGCCTGGGTTTGACCCCTGGGTTGGAAAGATCCCCTGGAGAGAGGAATGGTTACCCACCCACTCCAGTATTCTTGCCTGGAGAATCCCAGGGAAGGGGGAGCCTGGCGGGCTGCCATCTATGGGGTCGCACAGAGTTGGACATGACTGAAGCGACTTAGCAGCAGCAGCAGAGCCACAAACACTTTCGCTTTTTTTTTCCATTGCTATAGACCATGAGGAGGAAAAAAGTTGCCTATTATGTCATATGTCATCAATTAATTATAAGATATATCCAGATTTTAGACATGGTAGTAAGTGGATAAAGCACAAAATTATTAACTTGGTTTATTTAAATATTTCTACATACAAGTCTAGACATCCCTATGGTTTCAAAATAAAACTAAACTAAAATAGCCCAAGTGAATAGAGGTTATATTATTGAGCTAAATTAACATCCAGATGGAATAGGATTGCTCATCATCAGAGATCTTTGACTTAGCTATAAAACCTATCCACCAAATAGAGAAGCTTTATTATTCAAGTTCCCTGGATTCAAGTTACATTATATCCAGATTTCTGATTTGAATCTTTAATCCTCTGAGCCAGGTTGCTTCACCATCTGATTGTAATCAGTTGGTTTATTTATTGCTTGATTTGTTCTGTATTTTTCTAATTCTTTGTATCTATTGGGACCAAAGTCCATGGATTTTTAAGTGATATCTGATTAAGTTCTCTTGTGTGTTTTACATAAAAAAAAAGAAAAATCCAGAACTTTATTTTAGAAATCTTTTGCTTTGGTTTCTTGAACTCTTTTCTCAGATAATTTTTATTTTGTTGATTTTTGAAGAAGTCGGACAACAGGGACACAGTAAGGCTACATCTAGTAAGCCTTCAGTTGAAAGTAACTTATATTATTTAATTGCACAGCAAGATTAATAGTGAAAGGAAATCAGAAAAGAGGATGATATCCATTTATAATCTTTCTGTTTCAACCATTTTAATCTTTTCTTTCCTAATCACTATCTAAATAAATATATAATGTTTATATAATTATACCCATGAAAGAAACCCAGTTTTGAAATCTGACATTTTCACATCACATTGTTATTAGCCTGTTTCTGTTACCTTCAAAACTTACTTTTAATGACAGTAATGAACCAGATATGTTTTGCTTAACCATACAATTTGTTTACCCTTTAGTCTTACTATAACATGATATTGCAATAGATATCCTTATGCTTATGTTATTTTCCTTTTTTTGAATTATATCTTTAGATTAGTCTGGAACGGCAGGGCTATTTGGTTAAAGTGTCTGAATTTTTTTTTTTTTTTTTTTGTAATTCTTTATAGCAATCAACAATAGATTTGGAAATATTTTCTTGACAAAGCGCTATCTTTGCATAGTAGTGTAATTGTCTTATTGGATTCAGTCAGAGAACTATCCAAGGAGTACCCACTGTAGAAAATGTATCCCTAGTTATGGTAAAGGAACTTGTGAAGTAGAAACCATAGTCCCTGACTTCAATTTGCTCGATGGAAAAGCATGAATATGTGGGTTATCAATTAACAGATAGCTAAAACCCAGTGACCCCAAATAAAATATAATGAGCGTTTCCAAAGCATAGACCATGTGCTAGTTTTGTTGTTATTTAGTTGCTAAGTTGTGTCCAACTCTTTGTGATCCCTGTGGGCTATAGGCTACCAGGCTTCTCTCTGTTCATAGGATGTCCCAGGCAAGAATACTGGAGTGGATCGCCATTTCCTTCTCTAGGGGATCTTCCTGACCCAGGCATAAAACCTGGGTCTTCTTCATTGTAGGTGAATTCCTTACTGTCTGAGCCACCAGGAAAGCCCAATGTGCTAGTTAGTCCCTGTCTTAAATATTTTATTTGTATAACTGATCTTTCATTGTATCCTCCCAACAGTCCCCTATGAGGGTAAATCCTATTATTCTCATTTTATAGATAAAGAAAGCGAGGTACAGAAAGGTAAAATAACTGGCCTAAGTTCACATAGCTAAAAGTAATGGTGCTATATATCAGACCCAGGAAATTTGACTTCATGGTTTTGTGTTTTTAAATTCATAAAATTAGGAGTGTGGATGGGGGTTAAATTTAAAAGGCAGGTAAGAATTTACAGGAAATTCAAAAGTTGTGGGTGAATAAAATTTCTTAACTTGTGAACAGTGAGAGGGTTTATTGAAGGAATCTGTAGTGACTCCATTTAAAAAATCGATTCCTGTAAAGATATTTGAAATGTTTCTATAAGTTTCTGCTTTGAGAATTTATCATTAAAGCAGAAATATCTATGGTTATATTTTTTTAAGACAAATTACAATCCTACTTGTCTTTCAGAGAATTAATTTTGAGGTACTTAGAAGGTGTTAAAAAAGTTAATCTGTTACTCTGAGATAGTAATGTTTAGATAACACTTACTTTTCCCCAAATGTTATTCCTAGACTCTTACCTCTTTCATGAATGTTTAAGCTTTAAATAAGCAACTATCCTTTCTGAACCACAGGAGAATTAAAAAAAATGTGCATAATTACACATAAAGTCAAAGTCACCTCCAATTGCTTCTGAAATCTGGCAGAAGCAAACATCTACCCAGGAGGCTTCCGGGCATTCTCAATATTCCCAAGTCTTTTTGAGTCTGTGTGATGGCCCAAGAAGGCCACGTGAAGAACTACATGATATATTCAACAAAAAATCGAGCATTTAATGTGAAAAAAACAGGCCTAAGGAGTTGTTTAAAAATATGGACAACACTTGAGTAACTTGACTGACATTTGTTTCTTTTACCTATTATTTTAACTCTTGCTTAGTATGTATGTCATCCAAATAGGAATACTGAGATCTTAAATTACACACCCATAACTCAGATTTTCCCTGCTTATAACCTCATTACTGATTTGCATGCCCTTTTCTTCCTTCATATTTTTATTGGAAAAAATCTGTGTCAGGAGACTCTAGAGCTTTCAAAATTTTTTTGCTGACTCTTTGTAGAAATATTCACAAACTACTGTAGCCCTGCATTTTTCTACTTGTATTTTTCTCAAGATTTTGGTCTTAAAGTTATTTTGACCACTGACTAAATGTCAGAGAATTTTTTTGAGACTTCACATTTTTCTATAAATTTCCAGATTTAAATACCAATTTTAAAAAGAATTTAAAAAAATTTAAAAAGAGAACCAAATATCTTTTTGGCCAAATTCAGTTTCTTTCTTTCCTTTGTCTCTCTTCTCTGGCCTCTAAATGAGTGTTCTTAACTCCTGGGGTCTATTCCATTTGAAGTCTCTCACTCCTCCCAAACACATTGTATTTATTGACATGACACGGACAGGATGTCTATGTGTTATAATGTCATGCATTATAATCATCCAAAAGTTAAGGTTTGTATATGTAGTTTTTTCAGTAGAGTTAAGGATGTAATATTTTTTATCTTAAGGGGTGGATGTGTACAACTGTTAAGATTATACACACAGAGGAATCATTGCCTTGTGCTTTCTTTAGCTTTCATGTTACATGTGAAATAAACTTAGAAATGAGTTAATCTTGATTTTTTTCTCTTACAGAGTACTTGCATGATAAACTAGAGGAATATATAAAACAATTTTCTATTGTAAAAATAGTCAGACAAAAAGAGAGAAAAGGTCTGATCACTGCAAGGTTGCTAGGAGCAACAGTAGCAACAGCTGAAACGCTCACATTTTTAGATGCTCACTGTAAGTATGCACAGAGAAACACAGTTGTACCATTTTCCCTCTCCCTCCCTCTAATTCAAAAGGTAAGGAAAGCTTTTCTTTAAATGCCTAATAGCATTTTCTTCAACATCGCTTCCAACTGGTGAGTATAGCAGTGATAGCACAAGCAGATTATAGCTCTGGGTAGGAAATTCCTTTCACTTATTTAAAGATCTTACCTCCTTTGTATTTGAGGTTCTTTAACTTTATGTCTTCCAGTGACCACCTTCCCCAGTGAGTTATCCATGCCTGGAACAGTTTTTCAGATGCTTGTTTTGTATTTAAAAAAAAAAGTGTTTTTCCTTATCATTCTTGATTATTACACTTTAAAGTGAGTGAAAGTTTTGTTTCTTTTCTTTCCCCTTCAAAGATTCATAAAGTCCTTCTTGTGCCAAATGAGAGGTGTCCCTTCATAGCTTCCTGTGTGTTTCCCATGAATGTTGTTAGTTTTTGTTTGTTTTTGTTGCTGCTGGGGTTTTTTTTCTTTGTATTTTAATTTTTTCTCCAGCATCAATGATTGTAAATACAGTAGTTGAAGACTATTTTTAGAGTCAATGTTTAATGTTCACCATAGATATTACTTAAATGTCACATAGTCCCTGGAGCTCCAAGCTTCCTGAGTTTTACTCTGTGTATGAGTGTTTAGCTTTGGATTGGCCAGCCCTCAGGTGCTGTTTGACCAAGCAAATGGTTTTGAGCACACACTAATTGTTACAGAAGGGCTTTTGGATTTGCTTGAGTCTCTTTAGAGCTTTCACATCCGGTATTCTCTCAATACCAGGCATTTAAGAAAAGTCTAAAGGTAATCCAAGAGAGGTGTTTTCAAAAGGAAATGGCCCCTTCTCCAGTATTCCTTCTCCTGTTCCAAAATTACAGTAATATCAGACTGGGCATTCTTCCCCTCCAGGCAGATTTGTCTGAGGGTCCTCCTGGGCCATGACTGCGGATGGCTGGATGATGAAAAGTCCTGAGTAGGACTGCACATGCCATATCCCCTGAAGTCTGTGTGCGATGTGAGAGCCTGGCCTGGGGCCAGAATCCGACCTTTTGTGCCACACCTTCATCCCCTGTGAAGTGCTGAGTTGGTTTGAATGGTTCTTTTCCAATTGCTAAAATCAGAATATTCTGATTCCTTTACTTATTTTCTCCTACAACCCTGTCAGAGAAATGAAGATTTCCATTTCTATACCTTACTCAAGGAGACAAGTTTAAATCAGAATATTTTTGGAGCTGCTGTTGCTGCTAAGTCACTTCAGTCGTGTCCGACTCTGTGTGACCCCATAGACGGCAGCCCACCAGGCTCCCCCGTCCCTGGGATAGCAAAAAGTCACCCTTGATTCATAGTCCATTTTAAAGAGAAATACACAGTGTGAAACTTAAATATATCAGTATCATTTTACTTCCATTCTAAGGTTCAAAAAATGTCACTCCCTCCCCATCAAAGTCACTCCTTAGCTATGCTTAATCTTACCTGCTTTTTTTTTTTTTCATCCTACCCTTATCTCATTACAAGAAACCTTTAAGAAATCTCCCTTATATAAATGTTCAAAATAATAATAATGACTTAGATACTCTCATTTCTCTGCAAACTCTCTTCCAAAATACAAAAAGAAAAAAAAAAAAAACCTGGAGTGTTTTGTTGAATTGATTAAAGCTGTATTCTTTCCAGGTGAGTGTTTCTACGGTTGGTTAGAACCTTTGTTGGCCAGAATAGCTGAGAACTACACTGCTGTCGTGAGTCCAGATATTGCATCCATAGATTTGAACACGTTTGAATTCAACAAACCTTCTCCTTATGGAAGTAACCATAACCGTGGGAATTTTGACTGGAGCCTTTCATTTGGCTGGGAAACACTTCCTGATCATGAGAAGCAAAGAAGGAAGGATGAGACATATCCAATCAAGTAAGACGATTGCTCTCAAAGACTTACATATAGTCAGTTGTTTGAATGTCTATGCATTCTTTGTTTTTTACAGTAATTTCCACCAAGGTGATTCACACTAACAAAAATAAAGAATATTCTGTATGGAAGGAATAAAAAAGTACTTTATTTATGGACTTGCTTATACACAATTTACCTAGTAGGAAGTAGAATTAAGTGAGCTCTATGTCTTCCTTATAATCATTACTTAAGAATCTTTAAGTTTAGTTAAAAGACAAAATAATTTTGCTCTGCTAGGGAAGGATACTTACCAGTTCCTCCCCATCCCCCAGAACTTGACTTTGAAGATTGCATTTTTAGTTTTTATTAATCTGTATAAAGCCTTGAAATTGTGATCTCTCTTTATTTGTAAATTTGATTCAGTTGCTCTTAAAATAGTTCTTTTTTTCTTATTTGGTTGTGTAACAAAGTTTGACAATGGATTATTTTTCAGAACACCCACTTTTGCAGGAGGCCTTTTTTCCATATCAAAAGACTATTTTGAATATATTGGAACTTATGATGAAGAAATGGAAATTTGGGGAGGTGAAAATATAGAAATGTCTTTCAGAGTAAGTTTATAAATATAGCTCACATACTAAACAATGAAACATATATTTCTAGTTGGCTGATACAGATTATCATAGATGTATGTAGTCTTTACTTTTTGTGCTTTCTTAAATTGTTAGAAATTTTAGAATCAATATATTTTCTTTTAAAATGTAGCTTATTATATTTATTCATATTTATTCATTGCTGCCAGTGTAACAAGAGGAATCAGTTAAATGATTGTGTCCAGGCACTAACACCAATTAATGCACTTGTAGCTACTGAATTCCAGCCAAGATAAATATAATTAAATCTAGTGCTTCAGGAAATTGGTTGACTATCAAGGGAGTCAGAATGGAAAAACATTTACATATAATTTTAAAGAACATTGAATTTAACTCTTTGGATTAAATGAGCTTTTTTTCTATACATATTAAAAGTTAATATGAGAAATAAAACAAAGGTTTTAGATCTCTACATGTATGTATTTGATTTCATAAGTTCATTTTTTTCAATAGCTTTGTCATTCATTTCTCATCACTTAGGCTGGAATGTAGTAGAAAAAGAACTGAACTAACAGTTGAAAGTTTTGAGTTTTGGCTCTGGTTTCATCATATAATGGCAATGATTATCTTAGCCAAGTTTGAGTGGCCTAAGGGCACGGGTCTTATTTTATTCATTTGAGTATTCCCAGCTCCCAGCACATGTTGAATCTCAAGCACAGTTGAACTGAACACATCACTAAGCTTTCTCACTTGCTTAAAAGAGAGAATGTGATCACAGCCCTAATGTTAGCACCTACTATTAAACATGATGTTTAGATTTCTCATTTATGGCAGAACAGATTGTCAAGACATCTAAGTGAGCAGGTACTGACTTAGCGATTTGCCATTTTATTTAGAGTTAAAGCAAATAAGGTTTTTTGACCCTCTTAAATGGCATGATATTTTTTAATATATATAATGACAAAGTTTAATAGGTTGTGTTTTGGAAAAATGACTGTCTGGAATCGTTTTCTTGATCACAAAATTGAATGTTCAAGAGGTAGAGTTTGGGCCCACTTACTCCAAATCTGCTGTGGAAGTCAAATGCAGAAGAGCCATTGGTCTTCTGTGAATACTAGAGAACTTGCATATTTTTTGACCAAAAAAAAAGAAATTTCAGAATTTATTTTTATGAGTGATCTGAAATCACTATTCTGTTAACGTAATTTCTGAAAATATGTTTACTTTTTTGGTCTCTAGTGTCTGTACTGCCTAATGCTAGTTCTTTAAGAACTTAAGTTGAATTGGCAGGGAACAGAGAAAGCTGTAAAGAGAGATAAAAGAGAAAGCTGTTTGTAAAGCTGTAATAAATCTCTTGTTTTTATTAGTATCTTAAAGGTGAACTTAAAAGCAACACTTTGATTTTCCTAAAATACTGTAAATTTAAACAAATATCATTAATTATCAGGTATGGCAATGTGGTGGGCAGTTGGAGATTATGCCTTGCTCTGTTGTTGGACATGTTTTTCGCAGCAAAAGCCCTCATACCTTCCCAAAAGGCACTCAGGTGATTGCTCGCAACCAAGTTCGCCTTGCAGAAGTCTGGATGGATGAATACAAGGAAATATTCTATAGGAGAAACACGGATGCAGCAAAAATTGTTAAACAAGTAAGTTAGAACTAACAATTAACAATAAAAATCCACAGCAAGTTCACATGTCCTTGGATTTGTTTGAGTCAACTCAAGTATAAAACATTTTTTAAGGAATTATTTTTGAAGCTGGTCTTTTTAACTCAAAAATGTATAACTAACTGATGCCAGTTTTCTCTCTCTACACTCTCTCTCTCTTTTTTAAGTCAAATAAACTGCATTTAAAACCTGAGGCAATATATAGCAGAAACCAATGCAATATTGTAAAGCAATTTCTTCCAATTAAAAATAAATAATTTTTTAAATTGAGGCATTCTACTTGATGTTACTTTTTTTTAACGTGAAAGATATTTAGTTTTTGTGACTGCTTTGGTTCAATATTTTACTTAATGAAAATAAGATTAAGTGGAACTGCTTTCAACTGGTTTTAGGTGATGTGATTAACTCCTGAATCAAGGTGCTAAGTGGCATTTTGAATTAGAGAGACAGTGTCAGATGTGGCAGAATGAACCAAGATATCAAGCTTTTTTGTTTCCAGTTCTGGCTCCACTTTCTGGAAGGGTGACTTTGGCAAAGCCCCTTGACACTATAAAATGGTCATGGTACTTTATAGGGTGATTGGCAGGTTGACCAGACATGGAGTGTATGCTCCACCACATTTCTTCTCTCTCCTTCCCTGTCTTGATATAAAATACTTAGCTGTCTCCCAAAACAGCTGTGAAATAAGGAAATAAGTACTAACAAAGGCATGGCACTATGGTTATTATTGACCTGTCCTAGATAAAAGCTCTGTAGAATCATCATGCCTAATACATTTAGAATTGAGTCCCAACAGTTTCAATATTGGATGTGGTAACTAAACTAGACAGTTTAAGGACATGCTTTGGTAAATGGCATCCAATTCTTTGTAAGAAACCGTGCCAGTTCGTAAGGAAGTATATATTGGGATTAAAGGGCATCAGCACCTCGGATGTCATAAAGATCTGGTCCCCTCATTTGTCTTTTTCTCTGGTCTCTGGTATCTCCCTATAACATGTCAGTACCAAGCAATATCAGAGCAGTACTGGACTGGATTGCTAGCCCTTCACCCGCGGCCACCGACACAAGTGGGGTAGTTTGTGTACTGTATAAGGTACTTGGCTAAGCAGGCGAGTGGATACTACATACCGCTTATGATTTGTCACCCACAAAGTGGCAAGTGACCCAGAAAACCCATTTTTACCTAGGGCAAATAGACCTACATGATAAAATATATAAGCTACCCAGAAGTCCTTTAGAGTTTCCTACCTTTTGCTAAGACCCCTCCCTGGGTTCAAAACATTGAAGTTGGCACAGAAAATATTTTTGTTAGTTGAACTGATAAGCTTGAGTATTTACTTTTACACATATCTAGGTACTCATAATTTTTCTTTAAAATTTTGCCTATATCAAATACCTTTTCAATTTAGAAGTGCTTTTAAAAAATATTTTCTTATTCCTTTTTAAATAAGATAAAGGGAAATAAAATACAGTTGATTAAAAACTTGACTTTTTCTACTAAAACATTGTTATTGTTAGGATATAATTAGGAGATATTATTAGGAGTAAGCAGCACCCTTAAAACTAGAAAAAAATATTCCTAAAGTATAAAAATTATTATTATCTTTGTGGTCTTGACTGGAGAAGAGATATAAATTACATGGTACATTGGCGCTGTTTCTCACACCTCACTTATAGATCACTTTAGTGTATAAAACTGGGATACATTTCAAATGTCCCACTACCATTTTTTGCTTTCAGCATTTCATTTAGGATCTCTGTCCCATGAAAGAGGTTTGTGGCACAAAGGAAGAATAAAATAGCACAAGGCCAGCACTGCAGTGGCCCTTGATTCTCTTTGAAGCCAGAAGTGAGCGGCCAGGCGTACTTGTTGCCCGAATGAATGGTGACTGTAGTTAAACTGCATATTACATTTTGACCCAGAATTTGTTTTTTTTAAAGACCTAATGTAAATACAAATAATAGCATTTGAAGTACTTCATCAGTGCTGTTTTAATTATGCATTCCCCTTCACTTCTCATCTTCCTCCAGAAATCATTTGGTGATCTTTCAAAAAGATTTGAAATAAAGCACCGCCTTCAGTGTAAAAATTTTACGTGGTATCTGAACAATATTTATCCAGAAGTGTATGTGCCAGACCTTAATCCTGTTATATCTGGATATGTGAGTATTTTCCTGTTCCTTTTTATTTGGTATACTCTTTGCCACCAATATTTATGTGGTTCAAGGAAAAATGCTGTAATACTTTCTGGTTTATTGCTTTTGAGAGTTTTACATTAACACCACTTTCAGAAATTAGTTGAGAAAATATATAAACCACGTAGATTTTTAAAAAATTTATAACTTGAAAATTTCCCTTTAGATTAAAAGTGTTGGTCGGCCTCTATGTCTGGATGTTGGAGAGAATAACCAGGGAGGCAAACCATTGATTCTGTACACGTGTCATGGACTTGGGGGAAATCAGGTGAGCATTGCACGAAAAATCCTGCCTTCTGTTTAGTACCTGCAACCACAAGTAAGTTCTTGCATGTCTTTCAGAACCCATATATCAATTTCATGTTCAGGTAAACTGGTATGTGAAATACTTTTAGAGTAAGTTGGGCAATTAATATTGAAGTTGCAGAGTACTTTATTTTGATTTTCACTCTACCTCTGAAAACAGTTTGAGGTTGCTTACCCATTCAGTAGAAAGGCAAATGAGAATATAATAGAATAATGCCATCTGAAATAAAAACAAAAACAAAAACAGGATCTTCTGTGTGAACCTTTAAGGTTGCATGACTATTAGCATGGTGATTTTGCTAAATTATACATAAAGGCTATATTTTACTGGATTAGACAGCAAATAACATCATGTTCATACTGTACTTTTGTGGGCTACAATATTATCTCAACAGATTTTAAAAAAAATATGTATGTTCTTGATTCTTCTTGATTGGTGACATCTTTGCTTGTTACTACCCTTTTCTCTGTTTTACTAATTAAGACTAAAATGTCATATGTCACTATGGATAGAGAACATATTAAAATATTATTTCTAGGTTTTAGCTTCCTTTTCTAGCCTTTTACAAGTTAATTCCTGGAAGATTAGACTCTCTCTCCGTTGTTAATTCAACAAATTCACTAAGTGACCCCTGCATACCAGGTACACTGCTGGGTTCAAGCAATTTAGATTCCAGCTCCTTCAGGAAATAGCTGTTTCAAAACTGGCATTTACAGTCAGGATGGTAAGGTCTGGGATAAAGCTTTGAGTGCTCTGAGGGTATGGAGGAGGGCATCAGAATTAGGGTGTCCATACATTTGCCTGGGAAAGGTGACACTTGGGAACATTTTTTGAAAGGTACACGTAAGGGTTAGTGAAATAGCTGGTGGGAATGAGAACAGATTGTCCTCAGGAGAGGAGCTGGTATGTCTTTTGGGGGAGGGCAGGATTGCAAGTGTTTTGGTATAGAGTCCAAGATGTGCATAGAGGATTTTCATGGTATTATTAATGAATACTCATGATGCCCTGTGTTAACAGGATGGAACTTTGATGATATCAGTTTTAAGAAGAAAGGGCCAGTTTATCTCCCAGTCCATATACTTCCATGTTTTTTTCTACTCAGCCTCAGTTTAATTCAGTTCCAATGCTTACTCATCCAAACCAATCAGTCTACTTACTGAAGGTAGATGATGCTGATGCCCAAAAGCTATAGGTAGGGAATAAGATCCATTGCTTGATGGTTAGATATAATTATGAAATAGGATGGAGATACACATAGATATATACAGACTTACATGTATATACATATACATAGATGTATGAGTATATATCTTCCTATTTTGAAATTTCCCTACACACCATATTTTAAAAGAAAAAAATAATTATACAAATAGTTGCCTTTTCTTGAAAATAACACAGGACTATCCAAGTAAAAATTAAGGTTTGGAGCAATGAGAAATATTTCCTCATTTGTAAAAATCTTACCATTAAATGTGTGTGTGTGTGCTCAGTTGTGTCTGACTGCTTTGTGACCCCATGGACTGCAGCTGCCAACCTCCTCTATCCATGGAATTTTCCAGGCGAGAATACTGAAGTGGGTTGCCATTTCCTTCTTCAGGGTACCTTCCCAATCTGGTGATCAACCCGCGTCTCTTAAGTCTCCTGCATTGGTAGGCAGGTTCTTTACCACTAAGTGTAAATATTTATAAATTTATTTCAGGGTTCCTATAGCATTACATCTATTTACCATAAAAATTGAAGATATATTTCATACACTGTTCTGTTTTTCTCCTATCATTGCCATAAAGATATTTTTATAGTTCTGTCTCTAAAATAATTTTTAAATTATGAATATCATGGGGCATCTTTTAGAAATTTTGGAATGGTTAAATAATTCACATATTCTTTCAACAAGTATTTGTTTGACAGTCTATAAAGTAAGTCACATCCTTATAGTAGTGAAGAAGACCAAGTCTCTGTCTTGTGAAGTTTGTATTCTAAAAGGAAAGGAAAAAATAGATATGTAATTTTAGGTATAAATAAAAATAGGGTAGGGAAATAATGTGTGTGTGGGGTTAGTTATTTTTGGAGATTCAGGAAGACCACTTTGAGAAGGTGACCTTAGCCTGGAGGCCTGTAGGAGTTAGGAGAGGAACCATGTCCTAGGAAGAGAGCATCTCGGCAGAGGGACCCAAAGCCAGCGGCCCAGTGGCAGGTAAATGAAGCGGGCACAAAGCCAGTGTGGCTGGAGTAGAGTTAGAGTGGTCTAGGAAAAGAGGGTGGAAAATGAGGTCAGAGACATGGATTAGGGGCCTGGTCATATAGGACTTCACTGGCCATGTTAAGATCGTGGATTTAATCCCAGTGTGACAGAAGCCATCTGAGGGTTTTGAGTGGAAGAATAATATTTTCTGGTTTATATTTTAAGATAACTGGTTTCTATTGCCCTGACATGGCCATTGATTTTATTTTGATTTATTTCCTTTAAATGTTATTTTCAGTCAAGCACTGCATTTAAACTAGTTTAGGAATTGTGGTTCCTTGAGTGGTAGATGTTTCTGAGATATCATCTAACTTAGTCATTTCCTCAGGCTTCCTTCTACTCTCTTGACAGATAATGATATTTTTTTGTAGCAGAAAACTCCATTGTAGTGGTATTTAAATATGCCAAATGAAAAATAAGTATTTTGATTATGTGAATAAATTGACTACTGTTGTAGTGCAGAGTGCAGTTTAATCCATTACCACTTTGTTACACAAGCCCTTGCTTCTTCTTCCCCTTTCTCTTCCGGTGCTTTTGTCCTGGTTCTAAGATAAAGTCTCTCCAGTGTTCTCAGCTAGCTAATTGCATACTCTTTGGCTAAGTATCTTCAACTATTTTCCATTCCTTATAACTTCCCTTTTAATGTTTTTTTAAAAAACATTATGAGTGAAGTAAAGTACTGGTCAGCCCTTCTCATCATCTTTGAGGTCCTAAAGTTTATCTTTTTTAAAGCACAGACAGAATGTTGTTTTCCTGATCTAAACCCATTTTCTTTCAATCTGAAGAAAGAAAGTCTTCCTTCTTTCCATCTGAAGAGCTTTCAGTCTCCATCTGAAGAGCTATCAGTTATAAAAATGACTGATACTATATTTGTGGAAGGAGATAAATTAAGCATGAGGCTAAGGCCAGGGGAACTCAAGATTAATTCAGCTAATGTTTGTGGAGTGCCTACTCTAATACACATAAAGGGTTTAGAACAGTCCCTGCCTAGCACATAATAAGGGCTCAATAAATATTAGTGCTAAGACTAATTACTTCCCTATTGAAAATCAATTATGTTCACTCATTTTCTCTTTGGAATGTCAACATTATGAAATATTTGATTTATAATGGATGTCATTACTAGATACACTGCCTGACTTTGGTCTACAGTGAAGTCAGCTAGCTATACCATAATTCTAATAGAGTGCTGTGGAAGTTGTCTCTGATGACTCTGGGAGCCCTGAGGAGAGTGTAAGTTTGTGCACAGGACAAGTTCAGGGAAAACTAAAGAAGGAAGGTAATATTGGAGTTGACTTTTGAAGCATCAGAGGGAGTTGGCTAGGCAGAAAAGCATCCAGGGAGGTATTCCAGGGAGAGCACTGTAAAGCAGTCTTGGAGTTGTGGATACACACGTCCTGCCTTGGTAGGATTACGTGAAAGGAGCAGTGCATAACTGGGACAGTGGTTGATGTAAGATTGAAAGTGGAAGATTTCACAGACCAGTTAAGAAGTATGGGCTTTATCTTAGCAAGAGTAGTGATTCACTTAAGCAGGGAACGTAAGGGATCAAATCTATGTTACAAAAGACAAACCGGCAGCAGATTGGATTGTGTTATAGGAGTGGAAGTTGGAGGCACATGTGAAGGTGTTGCAGTAGAGATTTTGAGTGCCTGAACAAGAGAAATGAGGGTGTGGAAGTAAGGATGGGTAGGATGGTAGCATCTGAGAGGAAGATTTAGGAAGACTAAGGAGCCAATTAATTGGATATGTGGAGAGAGAGAAGCATCAATAATAGTAACAACAGCTAAAAATGAATTGAATGCTTACCGCATCCAGTTACTGGTCTAAACGTTTTACACATATTAACCTATTTATAGTCATAACCCTATGTGTGCACTTGTGTGCTAAGCAGTTATAGTCGTGCCCAGCTATTTATGACCCTATGGACTGTAGCCCACCAGACTCCTCTGTCCGTGGGATTCTCCAGGCAAGAATACTTGCCATACCCTTTCCAGACCCAGAGATAGAACCATGTCTCTTCCCTCTCCTGCATTGGAAGGTAACTTCTTTGCCATTAGCGCCACCTAGGAGCTGTTAAATTACCTTTTACAGGCAAAGGAACTGAGGTATGAAAAACTGCCTCCCCCCCCTTTTTTTTTGGTCCATGGAATGAGGGTTGCAGGATCTTAATTCCCCAGCCAGGGACTTAACCTGGGCCACTGCAGTGAAAGTGCCTAACCACTGGACCATCAGGGAATTTCCAAGAGTACGTTTAAATACTACTAGTCTAAATGAAAGTACTATTAATTGAGATGAATAAGAGGGAAGGAACACTTGGGGGTGAAAAAGGAATGATGGGCTTGCTAAAAGTTTCCAGGCTCTTTTCTATGGCGTACCTGTTCTCGTCTCCATCCTACCTAGAATCCAATTTCTGACATGGGGAGGAAGATAGTACCTTCTTAATTAAGTAACTATTGGTGATAGGCTGGAGAAAGGACATAATCTTTTCTGTTCCCCAAACTCAGTTTGTAATTATGATACCTATTTTTCAGTGAGTTGCTGATTTTTTTTTTTTTTTAACTGACAGTTTTGCAACTGAGGATATAGGGTGCTTTTGTCAATAACAGCATTCTTCCTTTCACAGTACTTTGAATATTCTGCCCAACATGAAATTCGGCATAACATCCAGAAGGAATTATGTCTTCATGCTGCGCTAGGTGCTGTTCAGCTGAAGGCATGTGCCTACAAAGGTCACAAAACAGTTGCCACTGGAGAACAGATATGGGAGATCCAGAAGGTACCTCCTTGCAGTTAATTCACCCCTCTATATAATTATTCTGAGTAGCTCTATTGCTTATCTGGGAAAATATATGAAACAGTACATTAATGTTATCCATCAGAATTTCTTTGTATTTGTTAACTTTGTCATTATGTATCTCTACCTTATGTTAAGAAAGAAGGTATCAATGAATTAAATACTCTTAGAGCAGAATGGTTGTAAAATGTCTTAGAGCATGATTTATGCAGATCAGCTTTCTGTGGATTATTAATAATAGTTGTTCATGTTTGTTTTTCTGGAGTTTCTTATAATGCCTGTGACAGTCATACTTTTCTTACCTAAACTGATACTTTCCTTCCCATTTTTTGTACTTTTTCATGAATCTAGATTTGAGGGGATACGTGAAAGGTGGTTTTTTTCCCCCCTGTTTTTAAGCATATGTTTTAAAGCTTAGCTGGAATCTTCCAATTCTTACCTGCACATTGTTTTGTGTAATGTTAGAACATTTATATAGCACCTTCTTTGAATTGAACATCGGTGGCATAAATTGCGTTGCCTACACCAAAAACCAACAAGATTTAATTAAACATAGTAGATCTTAGAAAGATTAAAAGTTAAGAATGGTATATATTTATTCTGTTAAGTCTACCTTAAGCTTCCATGAGACCTTGAAGTGTTTTTATATTTCTCAGTTAACCCTGAGTCTTGAAACTTAATGTCTGTTTTATTTCTTTTTATTCTAGGACCAACTTCTGTATAATCCATTCTTTAAAATGTGCCTTTCAGCAAGTGGAGAGCATCCAAGCTTAGTGTCATGCAATCCATCAGACTCACTCCAAAAATGGATTTTTAACCAAAATGATTAAGTGTTCCTTAAAATTAAGGAGTTGAAAAAGGAGATATTCTTTCTCATAAAACTGTGACTAGGCATACACTGTAGTTTTTGAAAATTATGCAAAAGCAGCTAATTGTAACTTATTCCAAGTGCATTTTTTTCTTATTTATATCTTAAAATGTCTATGTAGCACTGCTACAGAAATCCCTTAAGTTTCCATTTCAAAGCACAATAACTAGTAATACCAAAGACTATTTTGAAATGTCCAGATGTAGAGGAAGAGAAGTTTATAGTATGATGAAAATAATTTTTCCAGAAAAGTGATGTTTGTGTGCTTTGTACACTTGAGAATATGCATAGTTACATTCACACACTCACAATTTAAAATATTTCTTCTAGTTTTTTGGGGGGGAGGGAGAAAGATTTGATACTATATTTTTTTAACATAGAAATGGATCAATGAAGGTCAAAAGTTGGCCTTTGTGTAAAACCAGGAAATTTTTTATAGATCTAGAATTTATTATAAAAAAATGCAGGTAAACATTTTTTTTTTTGCATTTTGTTAACTTACCTGTCAAATGTTTCCTTAAATATGAAATTAAATAAATAAGGAGAAGACTATTTTTAACACTTCGATTTCTTCGCAAATTTAAAAATATATTTTAGTCTGAAGTCTACTTGATTTGAAACACTAAAGTCTTCCTTAAAAGACTTTTTAAAAAGTAACTATACTGTGTGTTTTCCCAAAGAAATTTAAAAAAAAAACAAAAAACCTCTAAGTTGCTCTATGTTAAAAAGGTGTCTTTTTCCTTTCTGTTAGTCTTTTCTTCCTACCAAAATTCACTAATCTTGAATGTTTATGAAATTGAGTTTCAGATGTCATACTTGACTCCTTTAAAGTTAAATTTTGTTTGTTACCGATTCAGTTGTAGATTATCTTTGCAATGAAAATTTTCACCAAAAACCTTCTTTCTATCTATGGAAAATACAATAAAACCAATTTTTATCACTATTATAAAGGATTTGATTTCAGTTTATTTTTTGGATAAAATATATAATTGATAATAGGAGAAGCATGAATTTTGTATACTGAATTTCTAAGCATCAATTGCAGAGTCATCAGATATTCTTAAGGGAAAAAAACTTAATAATAGCAATGGCATAAAAATGGGAAATAGAGAAGATTCTGTGTTAGATATTTAGAGAAATTTCTACTAATTTCTGATAACTTTCCTTGAGTATATGACAACTATTTGGTGTGTGATGCTTACTTGGAAGACTTAACGATTTTTCTTTTTGGTAATTTTATATATAGATCCTTCTATTTTTATTGAAGAAGTAAAATATGATTGGGTTCATTTTTTAACCTGGCTTCAATTGTGTGTAAGAGAATATTTTAAAATTATTAGCCCCGTCTTCTCATTGTACTTTGAACCTACATTAAAAATAAAAAAAAACCCTGCAGTCTTTATTACAATGCCAACATTATTTTAATTCAACTGATACTTATTGTGGGTCTAACTTTGTGTCAGAAGTTATGGTAGGCATATTGCCTTTAAGCCTAGGTCTTATACAGCAGAAACACAGATAATTTTGAAATAGCACAGTGCGTGACATTATGATGTTATATGTTATGATGCAAATGACAGCTCACTATTCATAGTGAATATTTCTTTACTTTAATAAGTACTTTAAAATATTACTTTATTTTACTTTAAAATAGTTCTTTAATACTTTAAAAAGTATGACTTTAAGTAATAAAAAGTAATACTTTAATAAAAGTAATACTTTAATAAGTACTTTAGTACTTGAAAAACGATGACTTTTTCTAATACTAATATGTATTGTGAAATATACACTAGAGCCCACATACGTGTGCTATTTCTGTTTCTCAGTCTGTTAACTCCAGAGTAAACATCCAGGAGCACAGATTGTTCTTGGAGCTCATTGTATCTCACAAAACCAAACAAATCCCCAAAGGGACTTTATAAATTATGAGCTTAGTAAAACACATTAAAAAAAACAAATCTGAGCTCCCTCTGTGTATCAGTCATATATCATCATGTTAAGACCCAACCAAAAATCTATTTAGATTAGGTTAATTTTCATATAATTTCATTAAATGCATTCAAAGGGAGAGTCCTTTCTACCTGATTTGGGAGTCTCAGGCTGTTGCTCAAGTGTCATATAATTAATTTCATTAGGAATTTGTCCTTAAGGGAGAGGATAGTATCTTTTACAATCTGAATTCTGAAACAATGCTAGCAGGAAATTATTTCTGGAGACTTCTTATCATCTATCTGAGAGATTTGGATGCACTCAAGTGTGAAACTGTGGAACTTTTGCTCAACATGAAGCTACCTTGGAGATGATGTAGTGGCTGCAGAAGAGCCGGTATGTTGCCCTTATTCCAGAGGTACTAAACCCGCTCAGGTCAATCTGATGGGTGTAAAGCCATGACATGACCATACAATTAACCATAGCAGAAAATAAACAGTACACTAAAATTGCCTATTACTACAACTGACAATGACGATAAAGTTTTAAGTTCCTACATTGACAGAGATGTGGCCTTACTTTTGATAGACAATTTAGTTCACTACTATGTAAACCATTAAAATATAAGTACAAAAAGATAGGAGCTTCAATTTTTGAGACAATAAAGTTGAATGCTTTGGAGAAACTAGAAAAGGTCAAATTGTTTTTTAAAAAAACACTGCCAAGTTATGTGTGGATAAGAATTATAAAAGAGAAAACAAAAATTAAATTGCATCACAATTGACCTAGTGTGGTTATGCAGAAAAGATGTTGCATAATTCTCATAAACCAATTCACATTCTTTTAATGTTTCTTGTATATCTGTTAATTCCTGAATATAATTTTTCATTTATTTTTCTAAGAATATTAATAGATTTAAAATTTTTGTGTTTACATCTACTGTATTGGCAATTTCCTCTGAGCTATATTTTCCCATATTGTTTTGCTTTCTGTGTTTCATAATGGCTACTTTCCTTAAATATCTAATGCTTCTTTACCTTTAACAGAGGATCACTGAATACTTAATGGAAAATTCATGAGTATGGGGAGGGCTTGTTGGCTGTAGTCTTTCCTATTAGATGACGTTATTGGGGCTCTTGCAATGTGAAACAAAATGACTGTTTAGATCCCAAGAGAAGAAGCTTCTGGTCACCTTCCTGGAGGGAATAGACTGAAATGTCATTGGGAGAAGAAGGCTGGGCTGTATTTTCAATATAGGACTCCGGTCCTCAACTGTGCCTTGTGTTCCCTGTTTGAGAGACCCTCTCTGTTTTTTACCCTCTCCAGTGAGTGAATATCTAGGCTTCTGCTTGAGGCCAGGAGAGGATCCAGGGGTCTGACTGGCAGATAGACTTTTAGCTATTCTTCCTCTTTCAACTCTGCTTTCTCTAAACCTCACTTCCAGAGGCACCAAGAACCACCAGCTTCTTTATTTGTATTTCAGTGGTCTCACAGTACGAAATGGATTACTGATCTGCTCTCTCTCCATTGCTATGCTATGCTATGCTAAGTCGCTTCAGTCGTGTCCGACTCTGTGTGACCCCATAGACGGCAGCCCACCAGGCTCCCCCGTCCCTGGGATTCTCCAGGCAAGAACACTGGAGTGGGTTGCCATTTCCTTCTCCAATGCTAGCTTTGAATTAATCTTCCTCCATTGGTCTGACCCTTACTATGAACTGGCTTGCGTTCCAAACTCCAAAATTTCATCATCGAAACTCTTTTCTTTCTTTCTGTGAATTTTCTCTGTCTTTTTATTGTGATTTTCAAGGGATTTTGGAAGGGACCAAAAGAGAATGAAGATTCAATCTGGTATTCTTAAGAAAAAACTTCCATGCATTCTTCAATGACCTCAGTCCGTCTTCTGTCACTAACACCTTCCAAGTTGTCAAATCCAATATCCCCTTTCCTGTCCTCATGTATCTCTGTAACATTTGAGATGATTGACTGAAACCTCATTTTTGACGTTTCTTGAAATGTTCTTCTTTTTTGTCTCTGGGCTTCTCTGTCTCCACAAGCTTATATCTGTAATCCCATTGCTCTTCTCTAAACCATCATATCTTACATGGATTTAGATGATCTCTTAACTAATTTCCCTAACTTTTTGTCATCCTGACCCAGGCTGTGCTGCTTTCTTGCCTCATCCATGACCAGGTTTCTCTGGCTCCTTGTGCTTCACACACAGCAGCTGTCTCTTCTGTCTCAGGTCGAGCTTGTTCTTGTCTCAGAGCCATTTCTTCATCTGCATGCTCTTCACAGCAGTATCTTTTACATACGTCAAGTCTCAGATCAAATAACGTGTTCTCAGAAGAGATTACTTTTATAAAGTAACTCAGTCATGACTGCATCACCCTGTTTTTCCATTATTACATTTATGATTACCTGAAATTTACTGTCTTATTTTATGTGTGAACTTGTCATTTATCTCCACTAAGATGTCAGCTTCATGAGGGCAAGATAAGAAACAATGAAATTGCATTACATTTTAGGGAATGTGTACCTCTTCTATGTGAAACAGCTCTGTATTTTTAAAGAATATTTTAAGCACAGAAGGGATGCCAGTTGGGGGAGGGCTATAAACATAAGAATGGAAGATGCAAAGGATTAATAAAAAGAACAACAAAAAAGGTTTTTTGCTTGGACCGATGAAAATAGATACAAAATTTAAAAAAAATTCTGATAGGAAAATTATGGGTCTATGTATCATTTCTTCAAAAGATGTTTTACAGAGAACATAGATTTATTTATTTAAAAATAAAAGTACCAATTCACATAGCAAATAGTAAATTTATGAAATTCATTAACTAAATAGTTTATATATGTGGAGATTTTAGTAGATATAAAAAAAGTCAACAAAGCTGATGGTTGATAAATTCACAGTTGATAAGGAAAGGTAAGATGTTTGGCATGTTGCCAAGCTTCCAGAGCGACACGAATGATGGCAGCATCTTACCAAACTTATCCCTTAAGTGCATCAGTCACAGACACATACTTCTTTGAACATTAGCTATGAGAGTATTTTTTTCTGTTTAACAATTTCTTAATTTCAAGATATTCCTTTAGAATCTCAGCTATCCATTGTGTGCATTATTATGGGAGGTGTCTTGATTTTTTCCCAATGAAATTTTGAAAATGTCTTCCATTTTAAAACAACATTGTGAAAAACATTTTTCTTTGAAAGTGTGAAAGGAATCCAAGGTGTTTTTAAAAAGGTACTTTTAGTAAGTTTTTTTAAAGAAGAAGAAATAATTTCTACTTATTTGTAAAATTTTTATTATCTGGAAGAAACATTATTCATTATTCTGTATTAGAGTGCTTTTATTATTTTATTTTTCCATTGAAGTTCTTAACTCTGGATGATTTTGGTAGAAAAGAAATTTGTTGAAAGGGTACTGAGTAGTTCATAGAATCATTTATAACACTGGAGAAAACTAGAAAAATGGGAACGATAAAGCAAAGCATATAGCTTCAAAGCTAACATGCTGTAGAAGGTTGCTGGTGAGAATAGTTTCCACTGTTACCAAACACCAAACGAATGGTTTGCCCCTCTTAGTCACCTGGCATTGGCATTGCCCACTGCTGACACTGGCTACTAGACGACCCTCCTCTACAGTTGTGAATGAATTCCCGGAGTTACTGCCAAAGCTGCTGCTGGGGTAAATTCCCATTACCAGTATCCAGCAATGGAATTTATGAAAGTGGGAATCTGGGTTTGGGGCTTCTGAGGAAGAAGGCTGACATTCACAGGAATAGGAAGGGAGTCCAGATGTCAAGGAGCTAAAAAAAAAAAAGACAAGTCACTTTAGAACAAATCTGAGGATTTGTAAACTATAACATGATTTATTTCCTTGCTATCTTTCGATTTAAAGAGTAAACAGCATATATTATGTATGAAAAGGTTTTCACTTAATCATACTGTGAGCATTTTCACACTGTCCTCTTTTCCTTGCCTATAAATTAGGTCAAGGAAATTGTATATTTTTTTTATTTCTGTGTTATTAGAGTTAAATAGGAGAAGGCAATGGCACCCCACTCCAGTATTCTTGCCTGGAGAATCCCAGGGACGGGGGAGCCTGGTGGGCTGCCGTCTATGGGGTCGCACAGGGTCGGACACGACTGAAGCGACTTAGCAGCAGCAGCAGAGTTAAATAATTTGTTTTCTACCAGCAGTGTTTTTTAGTTTGTTTTATAAAGTTAATTTTTTATTGAGATACAATTTATATATAATAAAATTCAGGGAGCTTTTGTTGTTCATCATAACATTTTTGAGATTCATCCATGAAACTTTATGTATCTGTAGGTTTGCCTTTTAATTACCAAATAATATGCCATGTATGAATACACCACACTTTGTTTATCCATCTTCCATTGATGGACATTTCAGTTGTTTTGACTTTTTGGCTGTTTTGAACAAGAGTACAATGGATATTCATGTACAAGTATTTCTATGAATGTGTGGTTTTACTTCTTTTAGATAGATACACAAGAATGGATTTATAGATTTGATGTACACTTAACTTTAAAAGATACTGTCAAGATACTGTTGTTTTTTATTTATTATTTTATGTATTTGGCCATGCTGTATGGCTTGCAGGATCTTAGTTCCCTCAGCAAGAATTGAACTCAGGCCCACTGCAGTGGAAGTGTAGAGTCCTAACCACTGGACCACCAGGGAAGTCCCCAAGTGGTTGTTTTTTAAATGGTTGTAATAGTTTTTATTCCCACAGGCAGTATATGAGAGCTCTTAATGGCTCTGAGTCCTCACCAGCATTTAGTATTTGTAACCTTTATGATTGTAGGCATTCTAATGAATGTGGAAGGGTATCTTATGGTTTCAATTTTTATTTCTCTCATGAAGAGTTGTTTTGAACACCTTTGCATGTTCATGTTAGACAGTCATATATCTTTTTTGTAAAATGTTTGTCTTTTGAACATGTTTATTGGATAGATTTCTTTATTATTGATTTGTGGAAGATGTTCATGTATTATGAATAAAAATCCTTTGTTAGACATATGTATGGTAAATATTTTCCCCCAGTCTGAATTTGTTTTCTTAATGATATGTTTTAATGTACAGAACTTCTTTTTATTGAAGTGTAATTTATCACACTTTATGTTTAGTGTTTTGTATGTTCTAAGAAATCTTTATCTGCTCCAAGGGTGTAAAATTGTATTTCCATTTCTTCTAGACACTTTATTGTCTTATCTTTAATTTTAGGTGAATAATTATCCTTGAAATACTTTTTATATATAGAGTGATGTACAAATTTGAGATTTATTTTTCATAAGGATATCTAGTTGTTCCAGTATCATCTATGAACTTTCTTTCCCCAAAGAATTGCACTGCTGTCCTTGTGTAGAAATCAGTGCCCTCTGTGTATGTATCTATTTCTGGGCTCTCTAGTCTGTTTTATCTAGATCTACATGCCTTTCCTTACGGCCATACTACACTATCTTGCCCCTTCATGGATCACAGGCTTGTCATGGCCAAGGGGCTTGTGTAACTCAATGAAGCTATGAGCCATGCCATGCAGGGCTACCCAAGACAGACAGATCACAGTGAAGAGTTCTGACAATACGTAGTCCGCTGGAGGAGGACATGGCCTTGAGAACCCCATGACAGTATGAAAAGGCAAAAAGATATGACAGCAGAAGATGAGCCCCCCAGATCAAAAGGTGTCTAACATGCTACTGGGAAAGAGCAGAGGGCAATTACTAATAGATCCAGGAAGAATGAAGCGGCTGCGCTGAAGTGGAAATGACACTCGGTTGTGGATGTGTCTGATGGAAAAAGTAAATTCAGATGCTATAAAGAACAATATTGCAAGGCACCCTGGTGGCTCAGTGGTAAAGAATCCCCCTGCCAATGCAGGAGACAAGGATTCGATCTCTGGTCCAGGAAGATCCTGGAAGCTGTGGAGCAATGAAGCTTATAGGCCAAAACTATTGCATCTATGCTCTAGAGCTGCAACTACTGAGCCCCTGTGCCACAAACACTGAAGCCTGTGTGCCCTACAGCCCACACTCTGCAGCAAGTGAAGCACAACAGAGAAGCCCTCACTCCTCACAATTAGAGAAAGCCCACACAGCAATGAAGACCTGGTATAGACAGACAAATTTTTCTTTCAAAGAACAATACTGCATAGGAACATGGAATGATAGGTCCATGAATCAAGGTAAATTGGACATGGTCAAGCAGATGGTCAGATTGAACATCAACATCTGAGGGAACTAAAATGGACAGGAAAGGGTGAATTTAAATCAGATGACCATTATATTTACTACTGTGGACAAGAATCCCTTAGAAGAAATGGAGTAGCCTTCACAGTCAACAAGAGTCTGAAATACAGTACTTGGGTGCAACCTCAAAAGTGACAGAATGATCTTGGTTCGTTTACATGGCAAACCATTCAACGTCACGGTAATCCAACTCTATGCCCCAACCGCTGATGCCGAAGAAGCTGAAGTAGACTGGTTCGATAAAGACCTACAACACTTTCTAGAAAGTGAAAGTCGCTTAGTCGTGTCCAACTCTTTGCAACCCCATGGACTATACAGTCCATGGAATTCTCTAGGCCAGAATACTGGAGTGGGTAGCTTTTCCCTTCTCCAGGGGATCTTCCCAACCCAGTGATCAAACCCAGACCTCCTGCATTGTAGGCAGATTCTTTACCAGCTGAGCCACAAGGGAAGCCCAGGAATACTGGAGTGGGTAGCCTATCCCTTCTCCAGAGGATCTTCCCGATCCAGGAATCGAACCAGGATCTCCTGCACTGCAGGTGGACTCTTTGCCAATTGAGCTATCAGGGAAGCACTACACTTTTTAGAACTAACACCCAGAAAAGATATCCTTTACATCATAGGTGACTGGAATGCAAAAGTAGGAAGTCAAGAGATGCCTGGAATAGTGGACAATTTGGCCTCGGAGTACGAAATGAACTAGTCAAGAGAACATGCTGGTTATAGCAAACACCCTTTTCCAACAACCCAAGGACAGCTCTACACATGGACATCACCAGATGGTTGATACTGAAATGAGACTGCAGCCAAAGATGGAACACATCTATTCAGTCAGCAGAAACAAGATCTGGAGCTCACTGTGGCTCAGATCATCAGCTTTTTATTGCACAATTCAGCCTCAAATTAAAGAAAATAGGCAAAACCGCTATGCCATTCAAAGTGAAAAAAGTGAAAGTGAGAATCACTCAGTGGTGTCTGACTCTTTCCTACCCCATGGACTGCAGCCCACCAGGCTCCTCTGTCCATGGAATTCTCTAGGCCAGAATACTGGAGTGGGTAACCTTTCCCTTCTCCAGGGGATCTTCCCAACGCAGGGATCAAACCTAGGCTTCCTGCATTGCAGGCAGATTATTTACCAACTGAGCCACAAGGGAAGCCCAGGAATACTGGAGTAGGTAGCCTAACCCTTCTCCAGCAGATCTTCCCAACCCAGCCATTCAGGTATGACCTAAATCAAATCCCTTATGATTATACAGTGGAGGAGACATATTAATAGATTCAAGGGATTAGATCTAGTAGACAGAGTGCCTAAAGAACTCTAGACAGAGGTTCATAACATTGTACAGGAGGCAGTGATCAAAATCATCCCCAAAATAAAGAAATGCAAGAGGGCAAAGTAGTTGTCTGAGGAGACTTTACAAGTAACAGAGGAATGAAGAGAAGCAAAAGGCAAGGGAAAAAGGGAAAGACATACCCAACTGAATGCTGAGTTCCAGAAAATAGCAAGGAGAGATAAGAAGGCCTTCTTAAAGGCAAAGAAATAGAGGAAAACAATAGAATGGAAAGGACTAGAGATTTCTTCAAGAACATTGGAGATATCAAGGGAACATTTCATGCAAGGATGAGCACAATAAAGAAAAGAAATTGTAAGGACCTAACAGAAGCAGAAGAAATTAAGAAGAAGTGGCAAGAAATCACAGAACTATACAAGAAAGATCTTAACGACATGGATAACCACAATGGTATGGTTACTCACCTAAAACCAGCCGAGACTGTGAAGTCAAGTGGGCCTTAGGAAGCATTACTACGAACAAAACTAGTGGAGGTTACAGAATTGTGGCTGAACTATTTAAAATTCTAAAAAATGATGCAGTTAAAGTGTTGCACTCAATATGTCAGCAAATTTGGAAAACTGGAAAAAGTCAGTTTTCATTCCAGTGCCAAAGAGGGGCAATGCCAAGAAATGTTCAAACTATCATACAGTTGCACTCATTTCACATGCTAGCAAGGTTATGCTCAAAATCCTTCAAGCTAGGCTTTGGCAGTATATGAACTGAGGACTTCCAGATATACAAGCTGAATTTGGAAAAGGCAGAGGAACCAGAGATCAAATTGCCAACATTCATTGGATAATAGAGAAAGCAAAGGAATTCCAGAAAAACATCTGCTTCTGCTTCACTGATTACACTAAAGCCTTGGACTCTGGGAATCACAACAAACTATGGAAATTGCTTAGAGATGGGAAAACCAGACCACCTTACCTGTCTCCTGAGAAACCTGTGTGTGGGTCAAGAAACAACAGAACCAGACATGTAATATGGACTGGTTCAAAATTGGGAATGGAGTATGAAAAGGCTGTATGTTGTCACCCTGCTTATTTAAATTCTGTGCAGAGTTCATCATGCAAAATGCCAGGCTGGATGAAGCACTAACTGAAATCAAGATTCCTGGGAGAAATTTCAACCACCTCAGCTACGCTGATGATACCACTCTAATGGCAGCAAGTGAAGAGGAACTAAAGAGCCTTTTGACATAAGTAAAGAGGAGAGTAAAAAAGCTGACTTAACATTCAAAAAACGAAGATCATGGCATCTGGTCCCATCACTTCATGGCAAAATAGATGGGGAAATAATGGAAACAGTGACAAGAATTTATTTTCTTGAGCTCCAAAATCACTGCAGACAGTGACTGCAGCCATGAAATTAAAAGACTCTTGCTCCTTGGAGGAAAAGCTGTAACAAACATAGACAGCATATTAAGAAGCAGAAACATCACTTTGCCGACAAAAGTGTGTATAGTCAAAGCTATTGTTTTTCCAGTAATCATGTGTGGATATAAGATTTGGACCATAAAGAAGGCTGAGCGCCAAAGAATTGGTGCTTTTGAATTGTGCTGGAGAAGACGGTTGAGAGTCCCTTGGACTGCAAGGAGATCAAACCAGTCAGTTCTAAATGAAATCAACCTTGAATATTCATTAGGAGGTCTGATGCTGAAACTCCAATACTTTGGCCACCTGATGTGAAGAGCCAACTCACTGGAAAAGACCCTGATGCTGGGAAAAATTGAGGGCAAGAAGAGAAGGGGACAACAGAGGATGAGATGATTGGATGGCATTACTGACTCAATGGACATGAGTCTGAGTAAACTCGGGGAGATTGTGAAGGACAGGGAAGCCTGGTGTGCTGCAATTCATGGAGCTGAAGAAACTAGTCTGTCACTGTTTCCAATTTTTCCCCATCTATTTGCCATGAAGTGATAGGACCAGATGCTGTAATCTTAGTTTTTTGAATGTTGAGTTTTCAGCCAGATTTTTCACTCTTCTCTTTTACCTTCATTAAGCTCTTTAGTTCCTCTTCCTTTCTGCCATTGTGTCATTTGCATACCTGAGGTTACTGATATTTCTCCCAACAATCTTGATTCCAGCTTGTGCTTCATTCAGCCTGGCATTTTGCATGTACTCTGCATACAAATTAAATAAACAGGGTGACAGTACACAGCCTCGTTGTATTCCTTCCCCAATTTGGGACCAGTCTGTTGTTCCATGTCCAGTTCTAACTGTTTCTTCTTGAGCTGCATACAGTTTTCTCAGGAGCCAGGTAAGATGGTCTGGTATTCCCTTGTCTTTAAGTATTTCCCACAGTTTGCTATGATCCACACAATCAAGGGCTTTAGTGTAGTCAGTGAAGCAGAAGTCGATGTTTTTCTGGAATACTCTTGCTTTTCCTATGATCCAACGGATGTTGGCAATTTGGTCCCTGTTTCATCTGCCTTTTCTAAATCCAACTTGTACATCTGCAAGTTCTCGGTTCATGTTCTCTTGAAGTTATTCTCAGTGGTGGTGAGGGCTGAGAAAAAAGGACACTCATAAGTTGCTGGGAGTGACATAATCTTCCTGAATGGCATTTCAGCAGTGTGTTAATTGCCTTAAAATTGTGCAAACCCTTTGACTCAACAATTCTATTTCTAGAAATTTGTCCTATAGTAAAAAAAAAAAAAGTGTTTTTTAACTTTTACTTTAAGAATATTTATTAGGATTTTGTTTAGTGAAGGATTAGAAAATTATAAATGCTTATTTGAAGAAGATTGTTGTGAATAAATTTTTGTATATCTATACTATGAAATAGTATATTTATATATAAAGTTATATATATCATGTAAAAAATAATGAAAAATATTTGCACTTTTAAAATCATGGCTAGACCCTTCACAAATCCAATCTCTACCCTGTTAAAAATGCCCACTTTTCTGAGTTTTGGGTTTATTTTCCTTTGTTTATTATAATTCTACTACATATGTTTATAATTTTAGTATACTATATATACAAATACAAACATTAAACATTACTGCTTTTGAAGTGAATTTATTTAGATGGGAAGTATATTTAGGATATACTGGATTTTTAAAAATCCAATTAGAAATCTGCATATTCAGAATAATCTCATTTTTTGTGGAAAAAAATCTGGGAGGATATACAACATTGTTACTAGGTTGTAACAATTCTGGGTGGTGGGGTAATATCTGATAATCTAGATATCTTACTTTTACTAACTTATTTTATGGATTAGTTAAATCAGTAAAGGTGCTTATTGCATAGAAAACTATGGTTAGAAAGGATTATTTAAAGGGTAGTGTCCATTGAGGAAACCAGAATTGAAAGAGACACATGTACCCCAGTGTTCATCGGAGCACTGTTTATAATAGCCAGGACATGGAAGCAACCTATATGTCCATCAGCAGACGAATGGATAAGAAAGCTATGGTACATATACACAATGGAATATTACTCAGCTATTAAAAAGAATGCATTTGAATCAGTTCTAATGAGGTGGATGAAACTGGAGCCTATTATACACAGCGAAGTAAGTCAGAAAGAAAAACACCAATACAGTATATTAATGCACATATATGGAATTTAGAAAGACGGTAATGATGATCCCATATACAAGACAGCAAAAGAGACACAGCTGTAAAAAACAGACTGTTGGACTCTGTGGGAGAAGGCGAGAGTGGGATGATCTGAGAGAATAGCATTGAAACATGTATATTATTGTATGTGAAATAGATCGCCAGTCCAGGTTTGATGCATGAGGTAGGGTGCTCAGAGCTGGTGCACTGGGATGACCCTGAGAGATGGGATGGGGAGGGAGGTGGGAGGGGGGTTCAGGATGGGGAACACATGTACACCCATGTCTGATTCATGTGAATGTATGGCAAAACCCCACAATATTGTAAAGTAATTAGCTTCCAATTAAAGAAATTAAAAAAAATAAATATATAAAAGTGTCATCCTTAGTACATTTTTCACTTCTAATTATTAAAGTAAAAACAACTACTAGTTGTCTTAGGAAAAGTAGAAGATGATTAAATTATACTTTTATTTACTTAGTACAACACACTCATGTTCGGTTTAGGCACAAATGAAGGCAATAATATTTTTGTGACCTTTATTTCACTTGCATCACTGTGGAAAGGTTTCCTTACCCCTGTAAAAGACAGTAAGGAAATACCTGCATAAAATGTGAGAATGCAAAGAGAATTCACAGAAGCACTTTAACCAGAGAGACGCCCAATCCCCTATTCTTGATAAGGGCAGGGTAGTGAGACCATACATTCTGCCTTATATTTATCAAGTCTTGGTATCTGGTTTCAAAGAAATTTGTATACATCAGTAAGTTAGACATTAGGTGACTTATTAAAACGAGTAAGATATGATCTATTGCCTCAAGGAGTGTCCAGTTCAGCAAGGAAGTGGACCACTGATCAGCTGATTACAGTTAAGGTAGAAGTTGGGGATAGAGATGAGCACAGAGTGCAAAGAGAGGTAGAGGGGTGACCTTGTTCACAACAACGGGCATGTGGGTGTCAGGGAAGTTTTCTGGAAGGTATTTCTGGGAGCTTTACTTTGAAGGGCCACCTAGATTTAGCCAGATTGACTGTCCTTCAGCTTCCCGCAGTAACCTGGCATTTACTCTTTGAATTAAGCATCTTTCACCCAGTCTTGAGAGCAGGAGGTGGGCCACAGTGAACTTAGAAACAGAGAAGGCAGAGCTCATCCCCCTCCTGACTCTTTTCCTGCCAGACCTACTGGACTCACACCCCACATGCCCTAGCTTTGGCTGTCCCTCCCTCCCAGTCTATTTTGCTCTGCTTCCTGATTAGTGAGCTTTGTAAGTTCACAGGGAAACTGAAGGCATGCTATGACAGAGGTCCTCTTCAGCTCATTTTCTGCTGGCAGATATCCTCTATCAGAAGCAATATTGATCTTTTTCTTACACAGATAGGCTTGTGATTGTTACTGAGTTTTTAAAACCTAGAGTATGTGTTGTTAGAAATCACATTTAGTGAAAAATCTAAAGAATAGCAAGTCAATGACTGACATGAAAATCAGTGTTTACTGAGAATGTGGAAGTACGGGGCTGTGATTGGGAGGGAACACACAGGACTGTCTAAGGTCCATTCCATCAGTATTTCTTAAGGTGGGTGCTCAGGTGTTCATTCTTCTTGAAAATGAAGATTTATATTTCATACAGACTTCTGTATTTATGAAGCATTTTATAATTAAAAGAAAAAATAGTTAAGTAAAGAAGGAAGGAGGGTGAGTATGGTGAAGAGTTGGGGGTGGTGGTGGAGGTGAAATACACATCATGAGGAGGGTCCACTTTGTCCCTAAAATGGCCCTCTTGTCTCTCATCTGCCCTAAAGCATTAATGATAAATACTTATCTGTATAAGAGGCTTTGCTAAGCAAAATGCTCAGTGAATTGGATGTGGAACTTAGAATACTTCAGAAGGGCCTACCGGATATGAATGCTGTAGAGCCAAAGCATTGAACAAATGCAGCATAAAAGGATTTGCATTACGTTCCAACCACAGAGCAAGTGCATTTAATGGAGTTATAAGGGAACCATGGGAATTGTGTGTTTATATAAAGTAGAGTTCAAAGGGAGTTGCCAGGGTTTCAGTTGGGAAAGGGTTTGTGGAGGAGGCAGGATTGCTGGAGCCATTTAATAGAAGCAGGAGAGTTTGAACTGGAGGGAAGAAAATGTTTCAGGCTTTGAATTATTTGTGGTCCTGTTGCTGTTTTGACTATTAGGGGAGCAGGAACTGCCTGCATGGTGATCTCCCCAGGCCTGCAATGGATTGTCCAGGAATGCTCCACTGTGGCTTCCACTCCTCTCTGGCAGTCCTTTCCCCAAACCACAAAACCCAAATGAATGTGCTTTTCTTCTAAATAGGCATGACTTTGAATATGAAACCAAAATTTTTGGTTTGAGAAGAGTCAACATTTTGATGGCATTTATATTTCTGGTGTTTATTTTTCAAGTGCAGCAGTAAAGATAAACTATCCTCCTCCATCTGCGCTTACATCTTTCTATAGTTAGCCGAAAAGTGGTGCTCATCTTGTTTATCACCCATTTTTGTCTGCTTGGTGTTTACTTTTAGATCTCTTTCTCAACAATGGGAGCATGTCCGCTCCTTGGCATTCAGATTCATGTTGTGATGGGAGAAGAGAAAATGTTACCAAAGACCTTATGAGTCAGTGTTCCGGAACATGATTTCAGCATCCTCTAATCTAACTCTGTTTTCTGCTTCTTTCTTTATGCTCTTGTCCCTTTTCATCATCCTTCCTCCTCCCCCATGTCCCAAGGTCTTCTCGTTCTTCTACCCTCACTCTAGCAAAAGGCTTCATATTTAGGAAGACTGATCAAAGTTCCTCGAAGAGAAGGCTTGAGATAATATATCACTCCCACCCTGTTGTACATCACAGGAAATTTTGCCTATATTGACTAGAGGGTGAAGGACATACTTATATGTCCTTTGGAAGGAATGATGCTAAAGCTGAAACTCCAGTACTTTGGCCACCTCATGCGAAGAGTTGACTCATTGGAAAAGACTCTGATGCTGGGAGGGATTGGGGGCAAGAGGAGAAGGGGACGACAGAGGATGAGATGGCTGGATGGCATCACTGACTCAATGGACGTGAGTCTGAGTGAACTCCAGGAGTTGGTGATGGACAGGGAATCCTGGCGTGCTGCAATTCATGGGGTCGCAAAGAGTCGGACACGACTGAGCGACTGATCTGATCTGATAAAGAGTAGTTTAAATTACTGCTTCCCAGATGCTGCTAGTGGTAAAGAATCTGCCTGCCAATGAAGGAGACTCAAGAGATTATGGTTTGATCCTTGGGTTGGGAAGATCACCTGGAGGAGGCGATGGCAACCCACTTCAGTATTCTTGCCTGGAAAATTTCATGGATAGTGGAGCCTGGGAGTTTACAATCCATAGAGCCACAGAGTCAGACACGACTGAGCAGAGCACTGCTTACAGTTGGCCCTGATAAAGGAGTCAGTTTACTTGTTTTTGATAGAAATTTTATCCACTCATGGTAGAGGTATGATGGAATAATTTTTATATGCTCTATGTAGAAAATAACATTAAAATATCGTCATAGGGCTATAGCATGCAGCTAAAACATGCAGGAAAATATAGAGGCATATTCACTAAAACTTGTTTATTGATTTTATGACATGATATTTGTCAGCTTTTAAAAATTGGTCTTATTTGTTGAGATTTAAATTCTCTCTATAGATATTTATCTTTGCACTCTATGTTCATAATTTTAAGTTTTATTTTCATAACAAGAAACCCCCAAATTGTAAAAGCTTCCGCCTTCACAATACTTGCATCTGCCCCTGATGCTCAGGGAAATGAACAATTGCAAATGTGAAAGCTGAACAGGTTAAGCTTTAATAAGGAAATTTATTTCCATATCCACATAGGAAGATGAAACATTGCTTCTTTTATGCTGTATTTATGATGTTTCTGATTCTGCTTTCTAACCCATCAAAAACATAAAAAAATTGTTTCCTGCTATTGTGTACAACCATCTTTCCAAATAGTCAAATTCATGTTACACTTACTCTTTAGAGCACCAGCCACCCTAATTCTGAACTGTGCTTTTTGATTTACTGGAAACCAGCCCAGTGGGCATTGCCCTTGTGTACCCATTTTGATATAGTGCTTCCATGAACTGATATTTAATGAATATTTAATAGAGTGTGTTCAGCTAAATTAGGTCAGCAGCTAAGGTGGTAGGGGAGCGGTATTTTTTTTTTTTTAAATGCTGGAGCAGCTTCAGATATCAAAGCACATTAGAAAACGGAGACCTTGACAGAGTAAACAATAGGGATTGCCCTCTTCCCTCCCCTCCCCTCCTCCCCACCTTTGCCAGAGGACTCCAGGAGCTGCTTCAAATTCCTGAAACATCTAAGAGATATTTCAGTCAGTAGAAGCTTGGGCCTAATGCTGATGTGAAAACACAGCGAGAGAGGAGTTATAACCCTTCAGCCTGAATGCTTTGGAGGGTGTGGGGACTCACCGAGTTAGCAGAGTGGATACAAATTGTTGTAGAACATCGGAGGATTTAGTGGTGACTTGGCATTGGTTCTGCAACTTGCATTCAAACGGTTCAGGAAGAAAAATGAGAGATAAAGCAAAGATGATGAAAGTTCACACTGGGAAGACTAGATGAACGGTACATGGAAATTTTCTGTACCACTCTTGAAATTTTTTGTACATCTGAAATTATGTAAAAATAAAAAGTTAAAAAATGACAGCTACAATAAACTAAAAACTGAAGAAGACAATAAAAAAGCACTATGGGTCACCATTTTCAGCCTACCTTTTTCCTTAGTATAATGAAAACACTGACACAAACAATTTAAATAAAGGATTGGATCCATCTCTATGGCATACATTACAGAAAGCTGGGCACCACTGTTTTGGTAATAAATTATTTTAAATGCTACCAACCTGACAGAGTTGGGACTCTGTGAATGAAAGGAATTTGAGTCTTTTAGGACTTGACAGAGGATTTCACATTTCAATCTACATAGATACTATAAGCCGTGTTACCCCTCAAGTTTTTTGAAAAGTGGGATAAAGTTAGAGGTCCTAAGCATTCCAGCCTGTTATCCTGATTTCATTGTTGTTATCATCATTTTTCACTGTTTTATATTCCCTAACTAGTTGTGTGTATATATATATATATATATAATATATATAATTTTATATAAAATTATATTATACATATATAATATAAAACTGTTATGTAAAACAGGTGAATATTTTAACACTAGCCCCCCAAGGCTTCCCTGGTGGGGCTAGTGGTAAAGAATTCATCTGCCAATGCAGGAGACATAAGAGATATGGATTCGATCTCTGGGAGGGGAAGATACCCAGGAGTAGGAAATGGCAAACTGCTCCAGTACTCTTGCCAGGAGAATCTCATGGATAGATGAGCCTAGCGGGCCGCAGTTCATGGGGTCACAGAGTCAGACACGACTGAGTTTCTGAGGAGCATATATATATATATGTGTAATTTGTCTTGGGTTATAGCCTTTATAAAACAAAGTAGGTGCCATTGATAAACTTAGCTGAAGGTTTTGCACTGTGCTAGAGGAACGAAAGTTCTGTTCCCTAAGTGGAGGAGAGCTTTGACTGGGGTAAGGCCAGCCAGTCTGTTGTGTGGCTCTGAGGACAATACTGGCCAAAGAAGAGGGGTATAAAAAAGCAAAGAAAGATGCAAAACCACTTTCCTTATGGTGTCCCTGCATTCAGAAAAAGAAGAGGAAACACTTTCCCTTTGTTTCCTCTTTTTTCACCTCCTCTGCCTTCCTCCTTCCTTTTCTCCATGACCTTCTATTTCCAGAACTTCAGATAGGTCTCCTCTACTGTTCTTCTGCTGTGTTATTTTAAATAGACATTTAATATGCTACAAAATTTAAAAGTGTTAACAATTTTCACCATTTACTACATCTCCTAAAAGATATTTATGTGTTTCTAAGCAACTACTTTTGGAGAAGGAAATAGCAACCCACTCCAGTGTTCTTGCCTGGAGAATCCCAGGGACGGGGAGCCTGGTGGGCTGCCGTCTATGGGGTCGCACGGAGTCGGACACGACTGAAGCAACTTAGCAGCAGCAGCAAGCAACTACTTTAGTGGTAACTTTAGGAACAAAGACTGTAAACTAAGAAATACATTGTGCAGTTTTACTTTTGAATTAAAACAACTTTTCAGTTTTGTACATACTCAGGTACAGCGATGAAGAGGAAACCTGACCTAGCTGGGATATTGGGACTCTTAAGTTTCATGTTCTAGTGAAACAGCTTTATCTATTCTTATTGAACTATAGTTGGTTTACAATATTATATTAGTTTCAAGTGTACAACATAGTGACTCAGTATTTTTATAGGTTACACTCCATTTATAAGTATTATAAAATATTGGCTGTATTCCCTGTGCTCTACAATACACCCTTGTATCTTGTTTATTTTGTACCTCTTAATCCTCTAAGCCTATCTTGCCCCTCCCTCATCTCTCTTCTCACTGATAACTGCTAGTTTGTTCTCTATATCTGTAAATCTATTTTGTAATATTTATCCATTTGTTTTATTTTTTAAATTCTTCATATAAATGATATCATACAATATTTGTCTTTGGTAGTGCCTCAAAAAGGTTTATGTAGGTTATTACATGATCCAACAAGTCTACTCCTGGTTATATACCAAATAGAATTTAAAACATATTTTAACACACACACACACAAATTGGCTCACAAATGTTCATAGTAATATTTTTCTTATTAACTAAAAAGTAGAAACAACCCAAATATCTATACACTGGTATGATATACCCATACAATGGAATGTTATTCAAACAAAAAGAAATGAGATCCTGATATATTCTACAACATGGATGAACCTTAAAACCATTAAACTTAGTGAGAGAAGCCAACCATAAAAGATCACTCATTGGATGCTCAATTTGCATGAAATAGATATATCCATAGAGAGAAAAAATTGATTAGTTGTTGCCAGGGGCTGGGAAAGTAGAGGGAGAATGGGGAGTGTCTGTTAATGGTTAAAGGGTTTGTTTTGTGAGTAATGAAAATGTTCTGGAATTAAATAGTGGTGATTGTGGCACAGCTCTGTGAATATATTAAAAAAATAACTTTTAAATGGTACATTTTATGATATGTGAATTGTATCTCAAAATGAAACATGTTTTTAAAAGCTGTTACTCTACTGAGATGTAAACATTGAGGTTGCTATCTATTAATCAAGGAACTGAGAAGATTTTAATTATTGAACAAGGAAAATCCGGGGGCCTGACTTGGATTAAACATCTTTAGTTATCTATTCCTGCCTCACTATTACTTTACAGAGTATCCATCGCCCCAGAGCTAACTAGATCCTCATCTTGAGGAAGAAGTAGAGCAATGGCAGTCTTTATCATGATCCCTACAGAGCACCTGTATGGACTCCACAGGACTTAGAGGCCAACACTCATCTGATGCTGGACAGCTCAGGAAGGGGCAGGATTTGACCTTGATTGAGTCTTAACATTCAAGAATAAGGAAGAGGAAGTGAGAAATACAGGTGCCAAGACAGTGAAAGAGCAAATACAGGGCTTCTTCAGGGGTGGGAAATGTGTCTTCTAGTTTGCTCGTCCATAGGAGTAAGGATATAGGAATACTGGTAAAATGCAGAAAAGGTTGTGTTAGATTGAGGAGTTACACCTTGAATGCCAGGTTTCAGAGACAGAATCAAGCTAAGAGAATTCCACTTGTGCCCTGGACTTTCTATAGGTCAATGAGTGAAGTTAGATAATTTACTTCACTCTTTGTGCTGAAGGTTATTTTTCTATAATGGGAGATACTGAAATTGATTTCTACAGTCTTTTATTTAGGTTAATTCTGTATTTGTTTCCTATTACTGCTATAACAAATTAGCACAAACTTAGTTGCTTAAAACAACATAAACTTGTTATTTTATAGTTCTAGAAGTCAGAAGTCTAAAATCAAGACATTACAGAGCAGCATTCCTTCTGGAGGTTTTAGGAGACAATTTGAGAAACTGTTTCCTTGCTTCTTCCAGCTTCTAGAGGTCATCTGCATTTCTTACCTCATGGTCCTGCCTCTATTTTCAACGTGCCTCATTCCAACCCCTGGTCCCATTGCCACATCTCCTTTTTAAACTTTGACACTCTTGCCTCTGTCTTATAAAGGTCCTTGTAGTTACATTAAACCCCCAAACCTGAGGCTTCTCTGGTGGCTCAGATGGTAAAGAATCTGCCTGAAATGCAGGAGACCTGGGTTTGATCCCTGGGTTGGTAAGATCCCCTGGAGAGGGCATGGCAACCCACTCCAGTATTCTTGCCTGGAGAATCTCCATGGACAGAGGAACCTGGTGGGCTCTCCATGGAGTCACAAAGAGTTGGACATGACTGAGCAACTTTCGCTTAAGATATACAGATTTCAAATGGGTTCCGTTCTAGATCTTAAGGAGTGGGGTCCAGGAATATGCATTTTAAACAAACTTTTCCAAGTTTGAGAATCCCTACTATGAGAAAAGACATGTCACTCAAAATTTTTGTGGATAAGTACAGGAGTGAGATTTTAACATAAACTTGAGCTTTTTAAAATCATGTGAGAGTTAAGCTCTGTTAAGGGCTACTTAAGTATTGGTCTACATTTGCTCTTTTTTTTTTTTTTTTTTGTAACAGAAAATTCTGCAAATAATTTGGATCAAAAAATGGAAAACAAAAGCAAATAGTTCGGGTGTGAAAGTGAGGGAAACCTGTTTCTGTAATCTGTGAATCACCCTAATTACTAAACTCCTTTGCTCATTGGGGGAATTCCGCTTTAACATACCTGCTTTTGATACTGAAAGCTCAGCTTCTCTGTGCACTGGTGCCGAGTCAGATCTTGGAATTTTGAGTGAAGCAGAAAAGGATAGTCATATTGCTTTGCCAGCAAAAGCAACCACAATGGGCTAATGCCCTCAAGACTCTGTCCCCAACTTGGGGAAGATAGTGAGAAGTTTTCTAGTAATTGTTCAAAGACAGCATGATCAGCTTGTTGACATTCTTCTGATGGGTTGGTAGTAAGTAGAAATCAACGTCATCAACCTTCACATCTAATTGGTCTGGGGTCTTCATACTTGTGGGCAGCATACCATCATTAATCATAAACTTCTCCCATCTGGCAGTGGTTTCAGTCTCTACAAAATAGCTCAAAGATATTGTTGTGTGTATCCAGTGAAGGGGAAACAGGACCTTGGTTCAAGGCTGCTCCTGACTGTTTCTCTCTGGTCTCACATCCTCTCCCTTCACTAATTAACAACTGCTTGTATCTGCCCAGTGGAACTCAGAGAAGGCCATGGAGGCTGAATGAAGGTTGTTTCCTATAACCAAAGACATGGTGGACAAGAAAGGCCTTGTTCCAGGAGCCCCACTATGCCCTGCATAGTACCATGTTCCCATGGCATAACCTGCCAGGAGAGAAGCCTTTTGAACCCTGATGCAAGGATTCAAAGTGACTGACTTAGGGCATCTTAGATGGGTCCAGCTTGGGAAGTAGCTAATAGTTGCAGTCATTATAGTGGTGTTTATATACATACATATATATATATATAAAATATTATCTATATAACATTTTATTTATTTATATTTGCATGTGCTGGGTCTTCATTGCTGTGCAGGCTTTTATCTAGTTGCCGTGAGTGGGGGCTATTCTCTAGTTGCAATGTGTGGGTTTCTTCATCGCTGTGGCTTTGGTTGTCGTGGAGCATGGGCTGTTAGGTGCACGGTTTTCAGTAGTTGTGGTTCCCGGGCTCTAGAGCACAGGCTCAATAATTGTGGCACACAGGCTTAGTTGCTCCAGGACACATGGGATCTTCCTGGACCAGGAATCAAATCCATGTTTCCTGCATTGGCAAACAAATTCTTTACCACTGAGTCACCAGGGAAGCCCCCATTCTAGTGTTTTTAAAACTGGAGTACAGTTAAGAATTCTCTTTTTGCTTGTGTGCAAAGCTCATTCAATATGTTTAAACTCATGGCACCCACTTTAGTGATAATTAAGAGTTGGAAGAGAGTATAGAAAGATTCTAATAATATTTAGTAGAAAGAGCTTGAGCTTTGGAGACAGACTTGGGTTGGAAGGACATTTGGTTTTTCCAATTACTTGCTGGGAAATCTTAACTACTTAACCCTTCTAAGCTTCAGTTTCCTCTTCTGTATATTATGCATAATAAATCTTGACTTGTGGACTTGTTAAAAGGAATAAACGAGACTTAAATAAAGTCTCTGTCATGTTAGTTCACACATAGTAAATATTATTATCTCCCTTTTTATACAGAGGAGAAATTCTTAGCAAAAACCCCTCTGTTGTGTGTCTTCCCTAAATAATACAGTTGACTAGCCTAAACTCTGAGGGTAGAACTGACGGCTTTTAGTTGGAACCTAGTTCTTTGCAGAATCACAGTAATGTGGCTAATACAGTAATTAGAAACAGTAACAATTTTCCTGTTATAAAGGGGTGCTTCTAGCTGACTATTACCTGTAATGGCCCAAATCATCCTATTTCCTTTTACTCCTCTTTCTTTGGCTACATAATTAAATTTACAAGCAACGAGGAGGTCAGTACAGGGCAGGGCACAGCTTATGTGGCAGTAGCAATAAAATGCTTTAGAGCAGATAATTCACTACTTCAAATGAGAAGGAGATGCTGAGGGTGGTTACTCTCTGGCCAGCTGTAGGTGGTACAACTCCATGGACTTAAATATGATTCTAGAACCACGCTGTTCAGTGTAATCATACCTAGCGATATGAAGCTATTTGAAATAAAATTAAAATGAACTAAAATTAAGTAATTTTTAAAAACTTGGTGACTCAGTTGTACTGGTCACATTTCAAGTGCTGAGAAGTCACATGTGATCAGTGACCGCTGTATTGAATGGCATAGAGCATTTTCATCACCAGCATTGTGTTAGAGCACCTATATGTTAAGGTTGCTCAATTAAGAATTGTTAATTATTCAACCATATATTGGGGAAAAGGGTGGGCTGTGCTATGAGAATAAGCTGAGAGGAAGAGTACAGGAAGAAAGAGAAAATAGAGTTTGTCTTTCTGGATTGACATCTGGTAATTGACAGTTGAAGCGAGAATAAACCATCCCTTAGGACAGGAAGCAGAAACACCCTGGCTAAAGAGTTCATTATGCTTAAGTCTGAAAGGCTGGGGATGGTACGTCTGATACAAAGGTCTGGCAGTCAGTGCGCCTACTAGGCTCCCAGTGGGTTTCTGCTGGCAGCTGTCACCATGACAACGCTCAAGATGAAGGCTGAAGCCCTGAAAGTAGCTGCTCTCACTCGGTTGCCCCACACCTCACACTTAGGCTGAGTGGCCTTAACCACAGTCTAATCAATCAATCACTGTGAAATCCCCAGAGAGCTCAATTTAAGTACAATTTATTGCAGTAAAAAGTAAGACTTGGAAAAAATTTCAGGCATTAAATCTAATCAGCAAATGTAATGTTCAGCCTCTTTCTGTTAAAAAATCAAAACATAAATTTCATGGTATGCTTGTTGCTGTATTTGATCCTTAGGTAAGAAGTGGTGTCCCTTTTCCTTACATTAAGATGACATTTCTCATTCAGGCTAACTGTGGTAGTTATTGGTACTGTTCAGCGTTTGCTTTCTTTCCAAGCACTTAGTAGGATATCATTACCAAGCCCCTTTGTTTCTATGAAAGATTAAATTATCTTTGTTGGGAGTCAATTAAGATAATAGGAAGTAAAATGCAATTCTATTTCTGTCCATGTGATTTATTTTGGTCAATGCAATGGTCCTGGAACTGATATGTGACTTCCAGCCAGAAATCTTTAAGAATCAGTACATAATTAACCACCTTTTTCCTGCTGCCTGCAATGTTTCAGATGCTGGAAGGTTCCATGGCTCCATGGAACCTGCTGAGGGCAGCTTGGAGCAGAGTGCCCTCCCCCCCATTAAAGATGGACCTGAAGTGAGACCAGGTTTCAAACCAATGAGATTTAGAAGCTTGTTTGATGCTAAACATAAAATATTTTCAAATCTCTTGGCTAAAACAGTGGATATGCAAAAATTTAAAAAAGAAGAGTGAAAAATCTAATAAGAATGAACAATTTCAATGTAAACTGTCCATCTCAAGAGTACCCAATCTATTACTGGTCAGTGTAAATGAAAAAAATCACTTTAATAGTGTGATTACTTCCATGCCAATATCATTTATCTTACCAGCAAAATTTATTAGTCTTGGTTTAAAGTAAAAAATTAGCCTTGCACTAGCAACTGAATTTCTCTATTCATACTCCTTGATGAAAAAATCCACACAAAGACATCTGATGATACCTATATATAGATGCTGCATGCTTAGTCGGTTCAGTCCTGTCCCACTCTTTGCGACCCCGTGGAGTGTAGACCACCAGGCTTCTCTGTCCATGGGATTCTCCAGGCAAGAATACTGGGGTGGGTTGCTATTTCCTCCTCCAGGATATATAGATACTGAATTAAAAATTTTAATTTAATATATAGATATTTAATTTTTAAAATAAAATACTCCAGTCCTTATGTTTAAATAAAAAAAAAAAACACATACGCAGCCTATGGGAAAGGTAGGTGATATATAGTTAGTACATTATTTAACCTTTTGAAGATTATTTGGGGGGAAATCCTGGGGAATAATGTGGAAAACATATATTTTATTTTTACTATTTTAGACACAGTTGTTTAACTTTACCAGCTCATTCATGAACTAATGTAGTTGATTTTGAATGATTTATGGATGTTTCAAAATGCCAAATAGATTTTTAATGTGTTAATACTTGCCACAAAGTTATAGTCCAAATAATAAAGCAAAAAAAAAATTCAAGATTGTTTTGAACAATGACAGCCTCCTTATGGGGCTTCTCATGTGGTGCAGTGGTTAAGAATCCACCTGCAACGCAGGAGATGTGGGTTCCATTCTGGACTGGGAACATTCCCTGGAGGAAGAAATGGCAACTTACTTCCGCATGTTTGCCTGGAAAATCCCATGGACAGAGGAGCCTGGTGGGCTATAATCCATGGTATCGCAGAGGAGTCGGACATGACTTAGCGACTGAATAACAACAACAACCAAACCTCCTCATTTTAAGCATATAGTCTTCAAAAAATGCAACTCATTTATGTATATCAATTCTGTCGTGTGTGTGTACTTGTGTGTGCACCTCATCCATCACCTCAAATAGTTTTTAAAATTAGATGTAACTATCACTACAGATGGTGACTGCAGCCATGAAATTAAAAGACGCTTACTCCTTGGAAGGAAAGTTATGTCCAACCTAGATAGCATATTCAAAAGCAGACAAACATTACTTTGCCAACAAAGGTTCGTCTAGTGAAGGCTATGGTTTTTCCTGTGGTCAGGTATGGATGTGAGAGTTGGACTGTGAAGAAGGCTGAGCGCCGAAGAATTGATGCTTTTGAACTGTGGTGTTGGAGAAGACTCTTGAGAGTCCCTTGGACTGCAAGAGCTCCAACCAGTCCATTCTGAAGGAGATCAGCCCTGGGATTTCTTTGGAAGGAATGATGCTAAAGCTGAAACTCCAGTACTTTGGCCACCTCATGCGAAGAGTTGACTCATTGGAAAAGACTCTGATGTTGGGAGGAATTGGGGGCAGGAGGAGAAGGGGACGACAGAGGCTGGATGGCATCACTGACTCGATGGACGTGAGTCTGAGTGAACTCCGGGAGTTGGTGATGGACAGGGAGGCCTGGCATACTGCGATTCATGGGGTCGCAAAGAGTCGGACATGACTGAGTGACTGATCTGATCTGATCTGATAAAAGTTTAAAAATGAAAATGTTAAAAGCAATTGTATTCCTTTATAATCACAAATCCTAACATTGGACTCTAGACGTCCACTGGGGATCATTAATATAAAAAACAAAGAATGATTCTGATGTATTTTATAAATACCATGGCTGAAATTTCTCCTTTTATCTTGATCCTCAGAAAATAAATCTCCTTTATCAGAACTTTTTTTTTTTTTTAATGCAATTAACTTAGAAGTTAATGAGGATGCTTTGGCAGTGTGTGTGCTCCCTCTTCTCTTTAGAACAGGATCTAGGACGTTCTGCCTGTTGGCCAGTAAGGGGAGCCATCACAAAGTAATTACGAACACATTACATTTCCTCCTAGAATGAACGTTTGTGAGGATTTTTCTAATGTCCGTCTTGCTCTTCAGGGAATTTTCTAGGTCATCACTGACCACGCTCTGTGAGCTCCCAGGCTGTCATAGTGGGGGGCCATCAGATAGTAAATGCTGTAGAAATGCTCAGCTGCTGTGCTGTTTCTTTGGAATCCTTCTTTCCCCATGTCCCACGCTGTTAGAAAAAGCTTCTATTACCTAGGAACCAGGCCAAAGGCTCTGATCTGAGTCCTGCTGTTTTAATGCCTGCCCCTACTCAGGTCTCTTTATCAACTCCTCTCACTCTCCAATAATAAATGTAAATTGCATGTTTCTTTCAAGTCCACCTACCCACGTCTTTCAGGAAAAGCCATTTGTCTCCATGCACCTGGAGCTAATTCTCACTTCTAGCATCTTATCCACTGAGCCAACCTCCTGCCCTGCTGCCTTCTCCCAGACTCCCCTCAATGTTATTTTACTTCTTCTGGAGGCCTGAGTGCATGTGTTTTCAGGTTGGCCCAGAATGAAAGAATTCAAGCACTGAATATTCCCGGTATGGTATTTCTCCACATTTGTTTCTGATAACTCAAGAGACGAGGTAGAGCGTTTGAGTATGTGGCACCTAGCCAAACATAGATGTTTCAAGAAAAGTCAATAATGCATATTACAAACATGTTTTGGTGACCAAACACAGCCTCCCAGCTATAGGTCTCCCCTAGAAAAGTGAAGCAATTATCTCAATCAGTCAAGTGAAAAGGTCCATTTATGCTTCAATTCTCTGGCTAATTCAGGCAAAAGTAAAATTTTCATCTGAATGATCCCAGTAATTGGCTTGCTGCTCTGCTTTACTAGTGAAAGCTTGACAAAGAGGCAGAGGCTGTTCCATACTGACAGGGAGGTGCTGATCATAGGGAACTTGTGCAGAGAAAACGCTTATAAGAAAGCACATTAGCAGTGGAGACTTTGTCGAGAAATTTCAACAAAGGTAGCTCCTAATCATAGATTATTAGATGAACCTTAGAATTCAGTCTTTCTTTTCTTCCCTTGTCACCGGTTACCCCTCTTCCAGTGTTTCCTGACTAGAGCAAGCATACATCTAGACACAAATGAGGAAATCTATGTATTCTCCTTCCTCTCCCTTCTTCTTCACTCAGTCTTTGACATATATTTTGATGTAGTTGCCACCTGTCTGTTCTCATGGCCACTGTCTTAGTTCAGGTGAATGTTTGTACTTGGCTTGAGCATTTACTCATTTGATGGTGATTTTCTGAGGCTCTCCTCATATGCAACCACAATGCCAGTTACTGCAAATACCATGATGAGCAAGACCCGGGTCCATCGATCATGGCTACTCTTAATTGGTTTTCTGCTTCCTGTCTTGTACATCTCCCCTAATCCATTCTATTTTGCTGTCAGACTTACTTTTCTAAAACTCCAAGTGAAATAAAACTCACTACTGCTTTATAGCCAAAGTCCTAAGTATGACAAAGACCTTGATAAGCTGGTGTTGACTTTATGTTCATTCTCCCTTCTGCCACTCCCTTGTGGTCTTATGTTTGGTGAACTTGAACTTTGCACAGTTGCCTTGACTGGAAACACCCCTTCACTCCTTCATCTGGCTGACTTATACCTGCACTGCTTTATTACTTGGTTTTAATTATTACAATTACTTTCTGTATATTATGAAAACTTCTGCCTGGGTTTTAGGAAGCATAACTTCCCTGGTGGCTGAGATGGTAAAGCATCTGCCTACAACACGGGAGACCCGGGTTCGATCCCTGGGTTGGGAAGATCCCCTGGAGAAGGAAATGGCAACCCACTCCAGTGTTCTTGCCTGGAGAATCCCATGGATGGAGGAGCCTGATGGGCTACAGTCCATGGGGTCGCAATGAGTCGGACACGACTGAGTGACTTCACTTTCACTTTCACTATGAACAAAGCTAGTGGAGGTGATGGTCCCATCACTCCATGGCAAATAGATAGGGAAACAATGGAAATAGTGACAGACTTTATTTTCTTGGGCTCCAAAATCACTGCAGATGGTGACTGCAGCCATGAAATGAAAAGACACTTGCTCCGTGGAAGAAAAGCTATGACCAACCTAGACAGCATATTAAAAAGTAGAGACGTTACTTTGCTGACAAAGGTCTGTCTAGTCAAAGCTGTGGTTTTTCCAGTAGTCATGTATGGATGTGAGAGTTGGACTGTAAAGAAAGTTGAGAGCAGAAGAATGGGTGCTTTTGAACTGTGGTATTGGAGAAGACTCTCAAGAGTCCCTTGGACTGCAAGGAGATACAACCAGTCCATCCCAAAGGAAATCAGTCCTGAATATTCGTTGGAAGGACTGACGCTGAAGCTGACGCTCCAATACTTTTGTCACCTGATGCGAAGAACTGACTCATTGGGAAAGACCTTGATGCTGGGAAAGATTGAAAACAGGAGGAGAAGGGGATGACAGAGGATGAGATGTTTGGATGGCATCACCAACTTGATGGACATGAATTTGAGCAAGCTCCAGGAGTTGGTGATGGACAGGGAAGCCTGGTGTGCTGCAGTCCATGGGGTCACAAAGAGTCGGACACGACTGACAACTGAACTGAGACTTGGCAGTTAATTCCACAGGGGATGATTTCAAGAGTCCTTAGGTATCCAAAGAAAATTTCTATGTAGTGTAAACATCAGTTCTTTAAGCAGACTTCTTTCGTTATAGTTTTTTGTCTCTTTACAATTCTGATCCTTCTTCTCTGAATACAGTTCAGGAAGTGGATGTTCTTAAACTGCAGTAACCAGAACTGAAGTCAGCACTTCACAGCGTGGGTGGGTATCAGGGTGGTGGTGTAGGGGGAGTGTTCATTTTTTAAATCTAAGTCCAACACTTTACGTTTAGCTCTTAATTGTTACACATCTTCACTTCCTTCTTTTGAATCCTGAGTTTGTGATGGACACAGTAATGTCCCATTCCAATTCATGTCAGGCTGATGTTGTTTCTCTTTCAAGGACGGCCTCAATTACAGAGAGATGCCTTGCTTAAAAGCATGACCAATCCAGGGTACTCACATGCAATGATTGATCACGGTGGGCTTAAAGACCTGATGTCCTTGGTTCACTAGGGGACAATTCCCATGGGCCATATTGGCTCTGGGGCTCCCTGTGGGTTGTACTGAGTTCACATCACAGTTTCATTTATTCCTCTGTTTAATTCCTTCGGCCTCTTTGATTCTACAGGTATTAATACCTAATAAATATCTGCATGTCAACCCCCATTTTAGAGTCTGTTTCTCTAAAATCCAGTCTGATAAGAAATGGTTCAAAAAAAGTAGTCAATATGATGGGATTCTGGAGCTGCACTTGCCCTTCACTGATGGTATATGCACCACAGATGCCCAAGGTGGTAGTCCATTGGGGTTAGCCGAACTCAAACACAATGAAGGACAGGTAGTGGCACCTAACTGCTAAAAGCCAGAAGGTTGCACTTATCATAATGAATGTCAGAGACAGAGTAGCAGGAAAGGGTCCTGACACAGAGAGCTATGGAAATGGCTCATAGATACTGGTGTATCTACTGACAAAATAGATGGGCAGCTTTTATACCATCACAAGAAATTAGGATAGATGACTAACAGCCTAAAGGCAATCACTCTGATAAAAAAATCGTAATAGCTCTTGCCCATTTTCCAGACCTGAGTTAGTTTTCAGATTCAGGATGCACTGACCCAAGAAGGGGCTAAGTCCCTAGGAGGAGGAAGGACCCAACTGTATCATACAAGTCTATATGGTAATGGTTCCCCCAGTCCTCCTAAAATGGGACCTACAACCATTTACTTAGATGACTGTGCACCACGGAAAGAGGAATATCCCAACATTTAAGGACTGTTTGATGCTGCATTAGACTTGACTATATCTGGAGAGTTGAAGCCTCACCATGAGCCTCCTGTTTAAGAGGGGACCTGTAAGAACCAGAAAATAAACAGAGTCCTAGTCCAGGGCTGGCTTAAGTCCACTAGGTTTGTAGATCCACCAGTGGTCAGTTCCCCTGTCTCAGATCACATAATTGGGATTGGCATATTTGGTATACATGAAGTCCCTACACAGGACATTTGGCTATGGGATAAAGGCTATAATAGTGAGGAAGGCCAAGAGGAAATCTCTGAAACTGTTCCTTCCCCCTCCCTCTAATCAAAGTAAAATAAAATAAACAAGATTGCATTCCAGGGAGGATAGTGAAAATTAGTCTTATCCTTAATGTGTCCAGGGGTGGAGGTCCCATCACATCTTCACTTAAGTCACTTAAGTCCCCGTAGAATGCAGATAGATCTTGGAAAATGAGAATAGATCATTGCAGATTCAACCAAGCGGCTGCTGCAATTGCAGTTGCCATGTAAGATAGAAAGAACGTTTGCTAGAGAAGGCTAATGAACCTCAGGTATGTGAGTGAGGTCATTGATTTGGAAAATGTATTCCTTTCTCTTCCAACCAGAAAAGAGAAGTGAAATTGTTTGCATTCATGTGGATTGGGTGACAATATACATTTAGTTTTGTACTTTGTCATAATATAGTGCAAAGAGATATTGATTCTCTGGACATCTTGCAGTTAATACCACCCCATCTCTGATATTCTGCAAATCAGGCCAGGTGAGTAATAAATGGTCAGCATGCTGGAGACATTAGGTGCTCTAAAGGGCAGAAGATAAACCCTTTGAAGACTCAGGAGCCTGCCACATCAGCATAATCTTTGGGGATCCTGTGGTCTGGGGCATTCTAAGACATTTCCTTCACAGTAGAAATAAGTCATTGCTTCTCCTACCATGAGAAGGGAAGCACAGTACCCAGTAGGACTCTGGGTTCTGGAGGCAGCGTGTTGCACACCTGGGAATGCTGCTCTGACCATAAACTGGACAACGGGACAAACTGCCATCTCTGAGTGAACGCAGAGCACACAAGGTCTGTGTAGCAAGTCCGGGCTGCGGTGTCAAAGTGTGGCAGAAGCTATGACATCAGAGGTGATGGCAAAAGATGTGGTATGGAGGTTAGGGCAAGCACCTGTGGTATAATCACAAGCCAGGCCTGTGCATCAAGGCATGGCCATTTGTGGTGGTAATTTACATGCCTTTTGAAAAAAACTCAATATATTCCTGAGGCTTGGTAGAGACTAAATACCTGACTAGGGGATGCCAAGTGACCATGCCTTTGGAATCAGATCTCAGAAGTTGGGTTCCAACAAAGCCACTAAGTCTAAAGATAAGGCAGGGCTACCAGTGATCCATGGTAAAATCAAAGCAGAAAGACTGGGGCTAAGCACAAACCAGACTGGAAGGTATAGGAAGCTGCATGAACAGGGAGCCCCATCTTCCATCTCTGTGCCAGCACCTCTCACTCAGCTCACCCTTCTACCATGTGGAGGATTCCTTATGTCCATTCCTTATGGAGGAGGAAAAAAAACTTGAATTTTGTTTGGAAAGTAGATGCAATATAAGTTTAAAACGCATGGCAGCTGTTCTTCAGCCTCACTCAAGGGTTCAGTTCATTTCAGTTCAATTGCTCAGTCGTGTCTGACTCTTTGTGACCCCGTGGACTGCAGCACACCAGGCATCCCTGTCCATCACCAACTCCCAGAGTTTACTCAAACTCATGCCCATTGAGTCGGTGATGCCATCCAACCATCTCATCCTCTGTCATCCCCTTTTCCTCCCGCCTTCAATCTTTCCCAGCATCAGGGTCTTTTCAAATGAGTCAACACTTCGCATCAGGTAGCCAAAGTATTGGAGCTTCAGCTTCAACATCAGTCCTTCCAATAAATATTCAGGATTGATTTCCTTTAGGATGGACTAGTTGTATCTCCTTGCAGTCCAAGGGACTCTCAAGAGTCTTCTTCAACACCACAGTTCAAAAGCATCAATTCTTTGGCGCTCAGCTTTCTTTATAGTCCAACTCTCACATCCATGCATGACTACTGGAAAAACAATACCCTTGATTAGACAGACCTTTGTTGGCAAAGTAACGTCTCTGCTTTTTAACATGCTGTCTAGGTTGGTCATAACTTTCCTTCCAAGGAGTGAGTGTCTTTTAATTTCATGGCTGCAGTCACCATCTGCTGTGATTTTGGAGACCAAAAAAAATAAAGTCTGCCACTGTTTCCACTGTTTCCCCATCTATTTGCCATGAAGTGATGGGACTGGATGACATGATCTTTGTTTTCTGAATGTTGAGCTTTAAGCCAACTTTTTCACTTTCCACTTTCACTTTCATCAGGAGGTTCCTTAGTTCTTCTTCACTTTCTGCCATAAGGGTGGTGTCACTTAAGGTTAGTTTTGAAAGATAGTGGCTGGGGAAGACATTTCATATGGGCAGAGCATCAGTGGTGTGCCTGGCTGTTCTGCTGTAGAAGGGAAAATGGCTCTGTTAAGATATATGGATCATGAACTGAAGTGCATGGCCTGGCTGATAAGTCAGGGCCCTGAGATGAGAGAGATCAGAAGATTAGGAAAAAGGAGGTCTGGGGTAGGATCATGCGGGTGGGCATATGAGAGTGGGCACACAGTGTGAGGATTATGGTGTTTCATGTTAACACTGACCAGACAGCATCCACGGCAGAAGGGCCATGAGACGGCACTATGGACCCATGCTGCCTATTACTTTGTCCACTGTGCACATGTGGCTTGTCCAAACTGAAACATGCTGTTGGTGAAAATACTGGACTTCAAAGATTTAGGAGTACAAAAAAGGAACGTAAAATGTTTTTTGTTGTTGTTGATTACATATTGAAATGTTTTTTAATATCAGGGTGAATAAAAGTATTTTGAAATATCTTTTTTTTTTTTTTTTTACTATTTTCCATGCAGTTACTAGAAAACATAAAGTTGTATGTGGAACTCACCCTTGTGGCTCACATTATGCTGATGTAGGCAGAAAAACTTGGCCAGCTAACGGCAGTGAGCCTCAGCCATTGTCTACTTCAGTGCTGCCATGATAGGCCCGTGAATTGGGCAGCAGTGGGAGACAGGAAAGTTATGCTGGCCCCTTGAGCACAGCCTTCCATTTACCAAGGTAGATAAAGCCACCACTGCTGCCCAAACTGCAAAATGCCAGCAACAGAGACTCAATATGGTAAGCCCTCGATATGATGCTATTTTTCCAGAAGTCTAACCAGACACTTATTGGCAGATTAATTACATTGGACTTCCTACATCCTAGATGGATAAGAGGTTGTTTTTCATTGCTGTTATTGTTTGCTTCTAATTTATATATATATATATATATATATATATATATATATTCCAAGTCTGATTTTGGTTTTCTTAGCTGCAATGCTTACAGTATATTTAATCTGCTCATATGAGACCCCCTATCACACCATATCAGAACAGTGAACTAACTTATAGGAAAGGAAGTGTGTAGTGGGCTTGTGACTATGAGCTTTCCCTGGCCATATCATGGACACAGAAGCTGCTGACCGGACAGAGCGCTGACCAGCCTGCTAAAGGTGCAGCTGGAGAGCAAGTTTGGAGGTGAAATTCTATAGGATGGGGTTATGTAGTCTATACACTGGATCTTTATATACTATTACATCCCCAGTAGAAAGAACACATGGGTCTAGGAACCCAGGCGTTTCTTCCATAGGGTGAAAGCAGAAGTGGCCCTACTTAACAGGACCCACTGGGGAAAACTCTGCATCCTGTTCCACAACTCTATAGGCTCTGCCAGCCTGGAGGTCCCAGTTCTCAAAGTGGGCACACTTTTATCAGGGGACTAAAGATTCCCATAGAATGTAAGCTGCTGCCTGGGCATTTGGGGCAGGGAGAAGAGTTGCCATCTTAGTAGAAGTAATTGATCTTGATCATTAGGAAGAGATGGGTTTACTGTTATACAGTGGGAACAGGAAGAACTATCCATTAGGATGCCTCCTGGGCCTGGGTCTTACCACCAAGGAAGCCACTGAGATTAGCAGAAGTGGTTGCTGAAGCTGAGGAGAAAGTAGAACGTATAGAGAACGAGGGAGATGATGCGTATCAGGGTGGTTCTAAGACCATCCGCAGTGGCAAAAGCTGTAGTTCATTCTACTAACCAAGCTCTTCTAAGTTTTCTTGAATCCCAGAGGGCCTGCTTCCTGAAACTTAAATGAAGAAGTGGGTCTGAGTTGTGGTCTGTGAAAGACACAGAGTTGCCACCTTTAAGAATTCCCCTCCAGGGTAGGGCTTCCCCAGCTTCTGAGAGTGCTCAGTAAACAGTTTCCAGCGTGCAGCTCTATTTTGGGGCATTTCTACTACAGAGGACCAACTTGCCCCAGAGCACTCCCTTCCCAGGGGACCACGTTCAGTGACTGATTGTGGGGTGGGTATAAAGTTCCAACCATTTTCAGCCCCCAGGCTTGGAGAAGCCCTTTCTTGTCCAGAGCACCCAACTGGGGATGGCTGGCTGGGGCTTTGTTGGATCTGCTCTGTAGCTTGATCTCCTCGTTACCTGTGTCCTCCTCAAGCTTCCACAAGCATTAGTTCCTAGGGAAAATCCTGGTTGCTAAACTGCATCTCAGCATTTCTGCTGGAGAGCACAGCCTGCAACCCCAGGCTCTGCGAGGTTCAGTCCTCTTCTTTGTACCATTCTCATTCTCTCTCTACAGTTAGCTCTTTAAACACCCTTTCACTCTCAATCTCGCATCTTTATCTAAGCTCTAGATTTATATTTCCTTCTGTCCATTTGGTATTTTCACTGAGTATTCCAGCAACACTTCTTGTCCAAAATGAACACACCTCCTTGTAACACTAATTTCTGTTCATGATGTATCTATTCACTTGAATTCTTCCTTGTTCACTTAAATTCTCCACCTGTAGTGTCTTGAGTTCATCATCTTTTTGCTGCTCTTAATCTCTCTCACCCAAGCAGGCTTTCAAATAACCAACCTTTTCTTTGCCATAATCGTCTGGATCCCTGTCCTTGCTTGTCTGGAGGGGACCTGTCTTGTTCATGCTGCCCCCTTGTAATCTAGCAAAATGTCCTAAACATAGTAGGCCCTTGACAATGATTTGATGAATGAGTAGTGACTTCAGTAGCTACAAGGAAGTTTTCTACTCTGGCATTCCCATCTTCCCAAACTGTCTGCATCCTGCAACCACTGTGCTCTCACACTGTTAAGCATCACTCTTACTTGGTTGAACCTCCTCTTCTAATACCTTCAAGATTTCCTTCCTTCCCTAAGGATAAAAGGAAGACTTTCCAGACTAGTCTTCAGAATTTTGCAATATCTGAATAGATTTTCCTCATCTGATTGCTCATTTGTCCCTCCAGGTATATCATCTGCTCTTAGCAGCGTCTTTCTACCCTGCACAGAAGGGGGTGACCTGGTCCTGACTCAGTCCCTCCTCAAGCCATCCCACATCTTGGAATCTGGATGTCCCCTACCTGTAAAATTTCTTCCTCCTGTTGAATCTGACACCATCTCCACCCTTTCAGACAGCCATCCTTCCTTCATCTGAACTCCTGCAAACGCACCACTCAGATTTGTACTGAACATATGTCAGTAAACATATTTTAAGCATCTACTATATTCTGGGTGTTAAGTTGGATGCCAAGGACATGGTGAGTAAAAAGACACGTTTTTGGTTCTCAGGGAGTCCTGTAGAGGGAGTAAATAGGTAAATAAATTCAGTGAGACTTGAAGTGCTGTGCTGTTACTCAGTCATGTAGGCTGCCGACTCTTTGCAGCCCCAGGGACTGTAGCCCACCAGGCTCTTCTGTCCATGGAATTTTCCAGGCAAAATACAGGAGTGGGTTTCCACTTCCTACTCCAGGGGATCTTTCCGACCCAGGGATGGAACCTGCATCTCCTGCATCTCCTGCACTGGCAGGCAGATTCTTTACCACTAGCGCCCCCCGTAGCATCTGCATTTACCATGAAAGAGCAGGCCATCAAGGAGATTCAGAAAGGCAGCATGAAGTTTGAAGGGGCATTTGAGTTTCTGTTCAAAAAATAAGTACTCACTAGAATTGTGCTGTCAGGATGTAGTTGTGGGGTGTATATTCTGGGCAAAGGAGGAGGCAGAGAAAAAATAGTGTAGTAGAGTCAGACACACGGAGAAGGCAATGGCACCCTACTCCAGTACTCTTGCCTGGAAAATCCCATGGATGGAGGAGCCTGGTAGGCTGCAGTCCATGGGGTCGCAAAGAGTTGGACACGACTGAGAGACTTCACTTTCACTTTTCACTTTCATGCATTGGAGAAGGAAATGGCAACCCACTCCAGTGTTCTTGCATGGAGAATCCCAGGGATGGGGGAGCCTGGTGGGCTGCCGTCTATGGGGTCACACAGAGTCGGACACAACTGAAGCGACTTAGCAGAGTCAGACACAACTGGGCAACTGAACAAAAACAGCAAAGGCAAAGTCTAAGCAGTCTGTCTGTGGGCAATGGAACAAACAGTCTGACAAGTAAAACAGCTAGAGAGATTTGCTGTACCCAGATCTTACATCACCTCGTGGGGACATTCCAAAAGTGAAAGTCGCTCAGTCATGTCCAACTCTGCGACCCCATGGACTATACAGTCCATGGAATTCTCCAGGTCAGAATACTGGAGTAGGTAGCCTTTTCCTTTCCCAGGGGATCTTCCCAACCAAGCGATCAAATCCAGGTCTCCTGCATTGCAGACAGATTTACCAGATGAGCTATTAGGGAAACCCTGGGTACATTCCAAAGAGTTTGTGTTTTATCTTGTCAACAATGAGAAAGGAACTCCACAGATTTTTTAAGTAAGTGAGCAACATGATCAAATTTGTGTTCGGGGTGATCAATCACATATTATGATTTAACTTTCAAAAATATAGATCTAGTGTTCAAATGTAAGAAAAACAAGTTGTCTGAAGACAGTGACCTGTACATAATAGGAAATTAGGAAGGATCCATTTTCTTTTCTCTTCATTCTACTGCCAATGAAAAGAAGTTTGGTTACCTTGAGTCAGCATGATTAAACAGACAGGCATGTATGTGTACCTATGTGTACATATTCTAAATACCAAATCACACAGATTCTGCTTCCAGCAAAGCAAAACACAAATACTGCTAAACATGGGAATTGCAGGATACTACTTACAAAAGACTGGATTTGTCTTGGTAAAAGTATCCTCCCCAATTTCACTGGAATAGGAAGTTCCTTTCTGGCCCTCATATTTGTTTACATGTCATTACTTGATGAAAGGGTTGAATACAGCTGAGGAAGAAAAATGTTATTAAGCATCTCCACTTAGAGATCAATCACAGTAGAGTTAGCACATCTTTGAGTCATTTCACAGGAACTGGCTTCACACACAACTTTTCAGGAATGTATCTATTATACCGAAGGAGGGAGGTATTCTTGTATGTGTGTGACCGCTTTGAAGGTAAGAACAAAAGATTTACACAAAATGCAACAGTAGATACAATTTAGAAACTGGTTTTACTCTGCTGCAAACAAATGGACAAGATATTTGTACAATATATAATAAAAAGTACAGCATAATACAAGTGCCACTAATAAAAGAAACTTAAGGATAAGACTTAAAAATGCTTATTTGTAATATATATATATATACACACTGCAATAAAAAGCCACAATAAATACACGAATTTCCATGTCATTCATAATAAATACTGAAAATATAAATACAGAAGACTACAGCTAATATGAATAAATTATTACAACATAAGGTCCAGGTTAAGTTCTGTTGACTATTACTGTAGCTTATTTCATATACCCTTTGGCATCTTTGATGTTATAACTTATACACAAGAGAAATCAATCTAGAAACTATGTGACATACAACATGATGTCTTAGTGTAAAGTGAAGGTATGTATGACTTGTAGTTTGATTTTCTTCCCGTCAACCTTTCTAAGTGATTATATTGAGCATAACAGTAATAAAGTATCTATTGAAATATTGTTGAAATTGAGTAAAGGTCATAATAAGAGTCAACAAAAAGATAAAACCAATCACAATATAGAAAATGTTATATGGTGAATTGATCCCACTGTGTTTAGATTACTTTTTTTTTTTTTGCCAGTGAAATCCAACAGATAAGAAACAAAAAAACTCCACAAATACTCTCAAAAGACTTCCCTTGTGTAAAGACCATTCCCAATGTCCGAATGGTTCAATGTAGACTGAAGGATAACACCCAAGTGCTTTGGATCATTTGATCTACCATTACATTCAGCTCACAAAGTTTCACCAGAATTTGCAAATGTACCAAATTTCTATGGCAGCTGGAAAGTGGACACACAGTTGATGTCTAAGACTATGATCAAGGTAAAGATACTGCAAAAGGTGACATTTGTCTATGCAACCAATTATACATACACATTTTAAATGGGGAGAATGCATTTTTGACTAATGTCAGATGACCTTTTCCTATCAAACTGTTATACCCTGTGACACTGAGGGAAACACATTGAAAGAACAAAGTGCCATTTTCTGCATTAACAGGCATTAACCAGTACATATGTATTAATAGTTCTATCTTAAGAGGCTATTACACCAGAAATGCAATAAACTAAAATGAAAGCAGATCAGCTTTACTAAGACACAATAAAGGCTGAGGTTCTTAGGAACAGAGTTGTAATCTACATTTTTTTAAAAACTATTTCTGTACTGTAAATGTCTAGCATTTATTTTACATCAAACACTTTTGAAACATGTTTCACAAACTACGCCTCAGACTTATTTCCAAAGAGGTGTCTAGAGTCAATTAAAACATGGGCCAAATGATTCAACATTCTTTACATAAGCAATATATAGGGTTTTTGTTTTTTGTTTTTTTAAAGCAAAAAAAGGTTATTTCCCCTAATGTTATTTATAGGGAGAAACCACATGGATGTGGCTGTCATTTCACAAGATCATCTGAGTTGGGGGAGTTAAGCAGCTGTACCTAGACTGGAAAAAATCCTGTAGAGAGAGGAGAAATTGATTTCCAGGGTGCTCCTTATTTTCCTGCTAGTTCTAACTCCAAGCTGGAGGCAACTCTGAACAAACAGAAAAAGCTCTCTGCAGGCGGTGCTTGGATCAAGTGATGTAATCAGAAAAAAATCACCACCCTCCTGGACTCCTCCTTCTGTTTTCAGGCCTTGTCAGGACAACACATTTTTAAATTATTGTGTGAAACCCTGAGAAGGCAAGCAGCCACTGTTTCCAGAACATGGGGACAAAGGCTGGGATCAAATGGTGGCTGAGTAATTTCTCTGGAGTCATTCTATCCCACACCAGACTCTCCATTGCCAGTCCATTCCCCAGAAAACGTGGGAAAAGTAGAGATTCTCCTTTGTCATTTTAGGGTATAGAAAGATGAATGCGAAAGTACCTATTTGGAAGCAAGAAGGGAGAAAATGCTCCCTTTTTGTAACTGTAACTTCTCAGAAAATTGAGCAGTTTAAAAGCGGAGTCACTTGATCCTAGTTCTGATATCTGTCACTGGGGATCTGAAACAGTCACTTTTCCTGATATAGCAGTGGCAAAACAAAAAAGAAGATAAAAACAAACCAAAAACTATAGCAATATTTGTCATGAGCAGGTCAAGTTACTGAACATTGTCCCAATATCCACATCTTTATTTTTAAAACTCTGATTTCTTAGGAGTCTTAGGGAATCATCAAATGTAACAAACACCAAAGGTAAAGGAAACCCAACTTTCTGAGGCTCCCAGGACAATGGCCCAAATCACCACATCTGTTGCCAGGTGCCTAGTTCACAAAGACAGGCCAAGACATTTTCCTACTGTGAGAAAAGCCTAAGAGAACTGCATTGTGTTGCTAAGGAAACCATCTTCCCCAGAGATGTTAAGAATAGATGGGTATCTATCCTTTAGAGCATGCCTGAGTGACAGTCTTCCCTAGAGGTAGATGGATGAGTTAGATGACCTCTGGAGCCACAGGGCTATAAAATTTGAAGAATACAGAAGAATCTCAAACTTTCCATTATTCACACACAGTTGGCCATCTTAAGTATCTTTGAAAAGATGAAACTATGCTGAGATACCCGTTTGGCATGACTAGTGCCTAATGAATCAAGACAGACAGTAACCTGTGGCAGTGAACCTTATTTGGTTATGGTAAAGACGAAATGACTTTGCCAACTACTAAAATTTCACATCAATTATATTCAGAAATCATTTGGGTATCATTAAAACATTCAAGGATCAACACTAAATTAAAAATAAAACAACAGCTAACCTTGGGCAATTTATATTCTAGTTTTAGATATTTGGGTTTTTCCTCTTTAGAAGAATTCAGATAAGGATTTCATTTCATTTCTTCTTTCTCTTTCATGTTAAAGTATCTTTTCAAAATGGTATATAGATCTTTGGATTTTTTTTAAAGATAAGCGCTTTATTTATGGCTAAGGAGAAAAGCTTGGTGGCCAACATAAAAAGAAGGAACAAAACAAAATTGGATAAATTTTGCTACAAAGTTAGAAATTTCAATTTTATTTTGTATAGGTTCCCTACTTCGAGACAACAACAAACCATATTAGGAGGTCACACCCCTGACAAGGTCATTTCTGGTCCTACGCAACATGGCAGGAGATAAAGAGCTTAGGTGATAGAAGTTCCTAGACAATTTTTAAAGAGATATTTTCTAAGCCAATTTCCCTTCTAAAAATATTCATTAATAAATAACTTGCAATATCCTGCTAAGCCAGATAAAAATATTGGGAGAAAGCCACAAGAGAAAGGAGAATATCTAACAAAGAAGTATTCCAAAATTACAACTGAAGTCATTCAAACAGGTCACATAAATTAATTTAGACAAAGGCTAGGCTAATTTCTATCATAAATTTGTCTTCTCCTAAACCCTTCTAATCAATATATATTAGCTTAAAAATATTTAAGCGGCCTCACACGGCACTAGAATGAGTCATTGAACTGAGCTGACTATCACCATGGTAATGAGTAATGCAAAGAAAGGAATGCCACCATTATGCTGAATACAAGCATTATCCAACATATCACCAGTATGCTGAATACAAGCATTATCCAACATAAATTCTACATTCTTGAAACTTCAGTTCTGCCAGAAGCTTCTATGAGATGAAATAAAATGACACACTAGAGTTGGCTTTTCTTGAATTATAAGCAAGTATAGAGTATCAAGTGGAAACAATTACCCTGTATAGTGATATATTTATCACAACTGAAAGAAAGTAGTCAACAACCTGACTTAAATCTTTGAAATTCATTTTCCATGAATGTACTAAGTATCTGAATTTACTAAAATCACAGGCTATATGTTAGATTACAAAAACTGTATATAAAAATGAACTGGCTTAGGTTTTGAATCTGGTTGTAAAGACCTTCCTGCTTCCCATCATTCTGTCTGAATCACCACTGCCAGGATACAGAAATCAAGGCATTATTACACTTACTATCCAGACAGCGCAAAGTTAGACTAACCCCAGGGCTGCTTATCAAGTAAAACCCAGGTCACGTCAAGCTTTTCAATTTGAATTTCTGATAAGAAAGAAAAAACCCAAAATACTTGCATTGTTATAAAGGGAGGAATCTCCTGCTCCCTTTTGTAGGAGAGGGGTTGAAATAAAACCAGAAACAACTGTTTTAAATAATCACATTCAATGTAAGATTTGGCAGGTGAAATATTAAAGAGCTCTTTCATTTCCATATTCATAACTTTTGACAAGAATCTATCAGTCTTTTTAATATAAAATGTGTTTACATCTTTAAAATAGTTTTTTTTTTTATCATGCTGTAGCTCTGTATTTTTTTTTAAAAGCATCAAATTATTTTTAGATAGTTAGATGTAATTGATGGGAATAGTAGGTCACAGATGTGAACACCAACTGGGCTGTGAGGGCCCACATTGTAACTTCTAGGTTTGGGGTTGCCATTTATGAATCCAGTTTTTCTAGTAAAATAAAATTATAGTTTCTCAGCTCAGCTCAACTTTGATTCTTAGGAGATACCATAACTTTTTAAGCTTATAGTCCATTCTCACCCCACCCAAAATTTCTATAATTCTAGTGAGTTTTCAAATTGCTGATATTCAGTTAAATTAAGTCAATTACATTCTTTAGTGCTACAGAAAACATCTGATGAGCTGTGCTACTTGCGCAGAGCTGTGGCAATCGGCTTAGGCATTTAAGTTACTCTAGCACAAGTTAGCAGATTTCAGAATGAATAATGTAATCAGTAGTTGCAAATGCAAGAGTGATTAAGGCTTTAGTTTTTGGTGTTGGTTATGGTAAGAATTCATAGCTTAGTTTTGAATTATAGTTGTCTTGCCTTTGAAAGCATGAAGCTAGTTCCCATTTAAGGTTGGTATTTTCTACATCGACTACAATAATAAACTGTGAACTATCTTGAGACAACAAGGAGCAGATGCCATTTGAAGAGAAAGATTAAGTCTGTATTTGGAGAAATGGAAGTCTCGTGGCACCTTTTACAAGGGTAGTCTCTTAACTTTGGAGGATGTCGATTTTCTACCTGCTAATTCAATGGTTTGTAATCCCTGGCTAGAAGTAAGGATGCCGAGTGACCTGTTTTCTACAAGCTGCAAGGCAATGCTGTTGGAACCAGGAACTCAAGCTTAGCTATTTTATAGGCTCTTTGTAAACAGAAATGAGTGATGGTGCTCTACATTGTGGCTTCAAAGGTTTCCTGAAAGGTTTCCTGGGTTATGTGTGAGTCAACCTGCCTTTGAAACTGTCTGGTAGGAGTGCTGGTATAACTTTAGTATAACTTACCTAGGTCTAACACCAAAGAAGCAATTATGTGAAAATCTCTTTTTCATTGGGTTAAGTTCTTCTAGTTGTGGCCAGATTTAATTCATAACTTTCAGATAGAGAGGGAAGTACGAGGATCCAGTGAGTTCTACTAATTTAGGCAAAAGAAGTATCTTTTTTAGTTGCAGTTTTCATGTAATCAGACAAGAATTGATGTCATCTTTTCTAACATCACTTTATAAAGTCATAACTTAAAAGGACTGTAATGAGGTTTGATTATTTCATTCCACTTTTCATCATTATCATAATCCCTTAGAATTTGTAGTGTTTCCCCCTCTTTTTAACCACCTAGGACAGTTCCTCTAACATAGTAGATGTTCAATAAATATTTGTTAAAAGAAAGAATTGATAAACACATTGTAAATATGTTAAAACCAAAGGATTTTGACTTGTACAACAATCTCAGAAGTTTAACCAAAGAATCAGTGATATATCAGTTAATAAGAAATAAATCTTTCATTTCCTTGCTTAATGACAACCAAACCAGAATTCTGCCTAGAAATCATCTGTCAGAGGATACAATTTTAAAGAACATAATCATTTATAATCTCCTTTTTCCTTTGTTAATGTGTGACCAGTGTTTCTGTAATTTATTGTTTTTATTGGGGGAGGTATCGCTGGGCTATATATGATTATGAAGATTTTAATAATAAAATTAATTAGTAAATATTAGCTTCAAATTTTATATGTGATTGGCACTCTGGGAAACATGCTGTTTCACCACAAAGAAAACACTGGCTTTCAGAAAGTAACCATATTCTTCAATTAACCAAAAGACAGAAGACAAATGGATTTTACTGATGTCTTAAATAATCAATGATCAAGAGAAGGGAAAAAAGTAAATCTCTTTGATTGATTTCTTTCTCCCAGAGGAAGCCTAGAATGACAAAGGAAATGCAAGCTGCTCCAGCCACTTGACTTGCAAATCAATTTGGCCTGGATTATAACTGGGAATTAAACCCTAATAAAAGGTAGAGGGCTGGTGCTAAAACAACAGTGACTAAAGCACGAAGCTTTGCCATTGACAGTGAATGACTAAAAAGCCGTGTGTCAAAACAAGACTATAATTTGGCTAGCTAGACTACGGGGGTAATACAACAGCTGCAGGTCATGTTACTGTGTCTCCATGTAAAGATCTGAAGAATCCACTGGCTGCGTCCAGCTCTTGGTCCCCATTTAAAAATGCTTAGAAAAACTGTAGCCCTTCCTGGCATGTGGGCATTTTTTTGTTGAATAGATGATCTATTAATGGAAAAAAAAAAAAAGTCAAATGGCACACTGTGCTCTCTCAGCTTTTCTGGGAAAAAGTAACAATGAAATGATTCTACCATTAGTATCATTTACAACTTGAACCAGTATATTTAAACTATAGCTTTAAAAATCATCTTCATTTCCAGACCACAGTTGTAGATCATAAAACCCAACCAAATGCTAGGGTAGGGAAAATTCAGTACTCCTTATTGGCCTAAAATCTGTCATTCTCTGATGTGTGGTATTACACCTACTGTGTGTGTTGAGGGAGGCATGTGCGCGAGTGTTTTCATAGGTAATCTGTGTATGTAGGCAATATTTAGGGGTTAGGTTATAAATATATATGAATGTTTGGCTGGAAGGTTAATCCTGTGTAGCAGTGACTTTTGACCCCAATTAGACAGATAGGGGAAAAGCTCTGTTTTTTGTTTGTTTTCCTGTTTCTAGATTAAGCATCTTTTTGGAAATGAAGCTACAAAACAGAGTCCCCGTCCAACATAAACAAGTAGGTGTCAACCTTCTTGTGAAAATAAAGCTGAACTGAATTAAATATCCATCCTTTCAGAATCTAGACTGGCATTCTACCCTTCAATTCTGCACAGAGACACCTCTGCCCCACTCTGCCGCACTGTGTTCCAAGCATACGCTGAGTGCTTCACATGTAAGTAACTATTTCAAAGGCTTGCAATGGTCTAATCAATATGGCACACAGGATTTTTCATGTGCTCAAATGAAGGAACAATAGTGTCTTGTCATTTTCTCTTTGGGCCTGTGCTCTTTAGATTGTATTGATAGGGGGAAAAATTTGGAGATCAAGCACTAAAAACTGTAATTTTACAGACAACATGAGATATGCTATCAAGATTTGAGCAAAACCCCAATCTGAATAGCCCAAAGGGCCTGTCATTCAAAAGGAGCATCCCTGCCCCCATTACTGCTACCTCCATAAAGACCAGCCCAAAGCTGCTTTAATATGAATACTAATGGTTCTAAGGTTGGGTTGGCTCATTGTGGGGGTAGAGTAGGGGCTGTAACCAACTGCACAGTGGAAGAGCTGCCAAGTAAACATGTTTTCCCCAAGTCAAGTCTTAGTAGAAACTCTTCCATTGGAGGACTTTCTCTAGACCAAACATTTTTAAATTCAGTGAAATAAAATAGTATTTTCTAAGGACTTGAGATCTACAATGTATTTATATCCATATTTCTAAACACCCAAGTCTAAGAGACAAAAAATAAGTAGTGATGCAGTCACTGAATAGCAAGGCATGTCCACATTTCAAAGAGGCATAAAATGTGAAATGACATAACAATAGAAGGTCAAAAATATGAAACAGATTTAGCATAGTCATATTGCATTGGAACTAAAAAGTTAGAACACACTATTTAGTTACCTAAACTAATTTACAGGAAAACAGGATCTTAGAAGTCCTCCGACGAACCAAGTGCAGATAATCTAAAGGTGGGGAGTGCATGTTTTATTTCTATCTGTCCCCTTTTATAAGAGAACATGAGGTAATTAGAAAGTATTCAATGCATTCTGGACTGTTCTGCTAATTGTCCCAGGCAAGAGAAATCAAAATGCTTCAGAAAAGTAAGGCCTAGTTGAGTATTTGGGTAGAGGCCCCCACTTCAGTCAGCTAGTCACTAAGTGTAAATTTCATTAAACACTCATTTTTGTAGAGACGGATTGATCACGCTGTAGAAAAAGGCTGGTTGCTGAGGCTGTGTCTCTTCCGTGTTTTCTCAGCCTCCTCTGCTTTGACCGAGTTAGGTCTTGAGAGTGGTGAAGGAAAACAGGTCATTTTTCCTTCATAAAGTATCATTGGATTGATTCCTCTATTTAATTCTATGAACCTTATAATAGTTACAGATTTTAAAAATGTTTTTTGTTTTTAATTTTTCATCTCAAAGAGTTCTTAGTCCCCACCCCTCACAAGGTACCATGAAGGGGCACTAAAGTGCATTTTGATGCAGGGGAGTAGAGTTTGAAGGTGCTGTCCAAGCTAAGAACCAAGATGATGCTGTGTTTAAAAAAGAAAGGCAATAATACCTTCTACCTCCATCTCTGGAGTCAGCTGAGGGAGGGCAATGAACTAGGCCCTCACCAGAGGATTGTCCTAACTCTTGACTTTAGAGAAAACTGTGTAAGGACCTGCACATACAGACTCATTTGTTTGTCCAAAATAGCAAAAATAGGCCTATTTCACCCTTAAGAAAGTATTTGCAAATCTGATCAGACATGATCATAAAAACGTGAATGGATTCCAGAGGCAATCCATGTGGGCATGCTCGGTGGTACTAACTATGCATCTTCAGCTGAAAAGAACATGCTGCAGTTCGTTTTCATCAGAACATGACTTCTAGCTACCATAAATAAAATACACGTGGGGCAATTAAATCTTTTTCTTACAATAATAACTTTTACATTAAAAAGTCACCGTCATCTTCAGATATATTGAAAATTAGGACTCTAAATCTCATTTCCCAGTCTCAGTTAACAATCTTGCACAGGCCCGATAATCCAAAACTTGGAGCTCTGATCTACACAGCTTGGCAGGTTTCACACAGTTTGACAGGTAGGCAACTGTGAGATATGCTTTTTTTTAAAATTAGCATTTTCTATCAAAACAGTCTGAAATCATTTAAAATCCTCATAGAGATTGCGTTTGTGCAATGGCACAGTCGCATAGCTAGAAAGGAGAAAACAAAATACAGTCTGGAAGCTTCACCACGGGCCAAGTTTTCTTGGTCCTCAGTTGAAACCACAACGAGCCCAGGAAATCCAATTAAATACAGTGCTTTAAATAGGAGAAGAGTTGGTCCTAGAATAACTTAAACTACTAAACAGGGACAGTCTCGACCACAGGCGATTTGATGCACTCTTCGTGCAATCTACTCTTTTCTGCAAGGCTCAAAGGATCTTCAGCAGGATGCTCTGAAATGTGACTGTCACCATTCATCGCAGAGACAAACCCTTCCTGGGAGGGGCCTTTCAAGTATGAGTGAAATTCCACTTGAGGATGATTGGACCTGTGTTCGGGATATAAGCTATTGCAGGGCACGCCGCCGTCATTTTCCGAAGAGGAGCAGCAAACGATGACGGAGGGGTTGGCCGCTGGATAGTGGGAGGCGCCGTACGCCTCCTCGGCTTGCCGGGCGTAGTCCACGAACTGCTCCGGGGTCATGGTGTAAGGCACCAGCGAGAGGGTACCGCTCTTGACAGTCTCTCTTTCCGGATAGTTCTCAGACATCTGGCTGGGAGTTCCTGGAATGTGGCTATCTATTTGGTAATAGAGGGTCGAAGAGTTGGCATAAAAAGGAGCGTTCTTCGCGTGGCTCTCGTGGACGGCGGTGCCATCGGAATAACAAAGGACGGAAGGAAGAGGAACCACCTCGGCGTGGGGACCCAGACCTTCCACGAAACTGTCTCCTTTCTCGTCGTCGTCCTCTTCCTCCTCCTCCTCCTCTTCCTCCTCCTCTTCCTCGGACTCGCTCGGGGCCAGACTCTGCGTGCTGGAGTCCGTGACTCCGCTGCAGAAACTGCTGCCATCCTCTTCCTCCTCCTCCTCTTCCTCCCCCTGGCAGTCTAACTCCTCGGCCGACTGCAGGTGCAGCACGGCAGCCTGCGGTTCCGTTTCAATCTCGAAATTGTCTGCGAGAGCATATTCGACGGAGTGAGCCACCGGGCCCATGGAACTACCGTGCGCACTTATCTCCCCGTGGCAGCCGTTCAGCGCGGGGATTTGCTGCTCTCGGTTTTTCTCCAGTTCGAGTTTCATTATTGTGTGCAAAAAGTGAGTCCGGACACGGATAGGATTAAATTCAATTCTACCTGCTGTGTTACTACATCCTTCTTTAGTGCAGCCACAGGGGAAAGACATTCGATCCACCTTGGGAGGAAGAACACAGATTAGGCCCCCTGGAACTCTTAACAAATCAAATCAAAATCCGGTACCTCACGGCAAACCCTTGGAATCTGGGATGACAAACCCACTTAGGCCAGAATAAATGACAATCAAACAGCAAACAGAAACAAAAGGGGAAGTGAAGGCTTAGGACAGAAGAGTTAAAACTGATTTTAAACCTATGCTCCATATAAAAATGAGTTGATGGTATGGTTTTAATCCGTTTATCCCTCCTGCGCTTTCTTTACTTCTGTTTCCATCCTCCCTTACCCCTTCTCTCCTGCCCATTAATTTCGGCCCCATTTTTTCCCCCCAGTGCTTCTGTCTTTTTCCTGAGCTCTTTTTTCAGCAGCAAGCCAGCTCACACGCCCAATTTTAAACAAATTTACTGCCCTCATACCCATCTGCTATTTTTAGTCTAAATAACATGACATTCCTCACACTAGCCATGAGTTTTTTCTTTTCTTATTATAAAATGAACTTCTCTGCCTGAGACACCATTTAGTCTCATGCAGCCTGATAATTCACTCGCATTGGTTCACTGTCTTTTTCTTTTGGGTCCTTGGTACTTGATGCACTGTGGGGGCTGCGAAAGGTACGCACATTCATGACTGTGACTGGTGGACTCTGGTTTAATTGCTGGCTCCCCCTCCCCTGCTCTCCCTTAGACTACAGGCTTCTCTAGAGAAGCTGCTTATTTAATCAATACCCCCGAATTACTCCAATAATTGGAGTGATCGAGTGATTGGGTTCAGCAAAGGGTGTAAGCCCGAGGTCCTCACTCAGGTGATGAGTGGAATTCTGGGCATCCCAAGGAACGCCTAAGATACGCTTACTGTCTTAGACCCCATCTGTATGCAGACCAGAGTACAGGCAACCAGGAAGAACTTGCCTTTCTTGCTACCTTATGCAAGCTCAGGAATTTCCCATGTTACAGAGAAGAAAGCAGATTCGATCCCAGTCATCCTGGCCCCAACAAAAAGCAGTAGCAGATGTCAGAGCCAGAATCTAGAGCCACTTTGGAAGCAGTGATTTCCTTTTCTGTGAATCCACCTCAAGCAACTGCTCAACTGATGAGAACTGCCTTCTCCTTTTGTCTGCCTGAGGGCTTTAACTGAAAAAGTTGAATTTCTGCATAAAATACCACCCCCTATTTAATCACATAGCACCAATGCTGCAGATGGACAGGAACCTGAGAATCATCTAGTTCAGAGGTTGGTAAGCTTTTTTTTTGTACAAGGCCAGAGAATAATTTTAAGCTTTGTGAGTCATATAGTCTCTCCAGCAACTACTCAATTCTGCTGTAGAAATATGAAAGCAGTTATAGGAAATATGTAAACAAAAAAAGAAGAACATGGCTGTGTCTCCATAAGATTTTATTTACAAAAATCAGGTGGCAGGCCAGATTTGACCTGTGAATAATCATTCCCCAACCCCTGATCTAGTCTAGCCCATTCAGGTCAGAGGTGCAAAAATTGAACCCAGTAAGCTTACCTGACTTGCCAGTTTCACATAGTGGCAGAAAACAGAGCCAGAACTCAGTTTTCTGAAGTTCCAGTCTAATCATTATTCCACTAGTCTGCACCACTTTTAACCAATCATCATATTATAGCCCATGGATGGATTAGAGAATGCAAACTCAAATGGTGGGGATGACATGATCTCCTTGGCTGCTTGTTAGAAGCCAAAGTGAGCTCGTATAATAAATGAATCCAAGGGGAAACAATTTCAACTGATAATTGCAGTTTGGATTGCCTTTCACACATATATGTCATATATGTGTGTATATATATATATATATTAATGTGTATACATACACATTTATATATATATACACATACACATTTATATATTATGTATACTATGTATGTAATACATATAAATATTATATATACAAATAATATTATATAATATATAAATAGATATATGTGTGTATACGTAATACACATACATAATATATAAAATATTATGTACACATATATTTACATAGATATGTACATATGCATGTTTATATAATATATATTATGTATAAGTATATATATTACATATACTCATGTCATTGAATTAGTATTTCTCTCTTCTTGAATCATGTGTCTTGCCTTGCTTCAGAGTTTTTTCCACGTGTGGGAAACTTCATTATATGTAACACAACTGCCTCTTTAGTGGGTAGTGTATAATGTCTTGCCTTTGGGTTCCCTGAAATCCCAATCCTTACCTGACACTTAATGCCTGCCAGGCTGCAGGTACATGTTTCTGGATCACAGAACACCCGGCAGTCACAACCACAGTCCTCTCGAGACAGGCGGATGGCCCTCAGCTCATGCTTTTCCTCCACATCAATCTTTTTAACTCCAGAGGCCCGCAGCAGTGCTCTTCGTTTTTTTGTTGGCAGGGGTTGAAGAAAGAAGTACTCATCCACCTCGGTATTGTCTAAATCAATATCATCATCAGAAATGTCATCCACTGTAAGAGTGCTCGCTTCTTCAGATTCCACGGTGCCATTCTTTGTCATCTAGAAATACAAAGCAGCAAATAAGAGACTTAGCAGGTTTGAAAATTCCCCACTTTTGCACTTGGTAAGAATGAAGTTATTATATAACACTATGTCCCTATAATCCATAAGTGTTTGTGGATAAGTGTGGGAGATTAAGAGGTCTACACTTCCACTTACAAATGATTCATATGGGATGAAAACAAAACAAAACAAAACTGTGAGTCAAATCATTTCCTCTTACTTTTCTCTTTAGAGAAGTTACAGGAAGGTACATGAACATATCAAAATGATAGGCTTTTATATGGACACAAGACCTGTTAATTGGAACTCTTAACCTCCTAATCTAGGAGCTACAGTTGTTGGAGCTTTCAGCCAGCATGATGTGAAACAGGCCAAAGGTTACAGATGCCCATCAGTGAAAGCTATCTTTAGACTCAGTTCGTGATGGACACATTTGATGTTGGGATAAATGTGTCCTTGTTCAGAGGTGATAGCATCTTAGTGGAAGCTGCTGCCACCTAAATCAGCAAAACATGTCCTTGAAACAACAACTCTGTCTTTTGGGCTCCAGAGAAGCCATGTACTAGGAAATAAAGTTTTGCTGCCCTGTGCTGTTGGGATTACAAACATGGTTTCTGTACAGAATGTTCCATGAACAAGGCCTTGATACGAAGCAGTCAGTCAGGTCAGTGTGCTCTCAGTAAGACAAGAGCAGATGGCAGTGAGGCAGGCTCTTGCACACAGGTACCCAAACAAACTCCGCCCCCAAAGGAGTTCATAGGAGACGACCCACAGCAGTACCTTCCGCAATACAGCCCCTGGGCGGCTGGGTCTCATACTGTAACTGTTCTCTTTCGTGTATATTTCTTTCCTAAATTAATTTCATTCATCAGGAAACCCAGAGTCAGTATTTCACTTCTTACTGCTATATCACCACAGAACATGTTTTCTTCATAAAAAAGCATTTAGAAAGAGACACTTTCTCTGAATATGAGCAAAACATATATTCTGAGAAGCAGCACAGGAATAAATGCAGAAACTCAGTAAGGGACTATTCAAAGAAGTTCTAAATAGAACTTTTTTGATTCTTTAGCTTTTCAATGTATTACTTTATGGATTTCATTAACTGTAATCATTACTATGCCTTTTGATCTTAACAACAATTCAGTTATTACACAGTAAAAATACCCTGGTGACACCAGACATCATTTTCTCATCTTCATAGGAAAAAGTCTGACACTTAGAGAAGAATATTTATTACTGACCAAAAATCCCAAACTTGACAACTTGACAACTCTGAATGTATTGAAAAACAAATAAAAGGTTGATCTTTGCCCTCAGGTGGAGGAAACTACACAGTAGCAAGTATGTGTGTGTCTGTGTGTGTGTTGCAAAGAGTCCCTGAAATACATTCTCAAAAGCTGTTGATTTATTTTATATATATATTTATATATATATATTTATTTATTTTACTTCAGAGCTTAAATCTATGTTCTAACAAAGTTAGGCATTTCCTTTTATTGGGTTTTGTTTCTTGCTGTGATCTGTAATTTATTACCTTCCTTGAAATTTCTTTATAAATGCATTGGTTAAGCTGTTTTCACTTTTCTTTGATGTCCACTAATAGGATATTACTTTGTTTGGCTGCTACTAGCACTTTTGTTAATTCTTATTTGCCCACAGAAGCATCTTTCTATCTGTAAAGATTTGATTTTTGAAGGAATTCAAGTGTATAACTGCCTAACATATACTCAGTCCTCTGAGATAGGTAAATCTGCATTAACCAACAGGAGGGTTACCTTTCCTATTTTGTCATCTCTGTGGCATTTAAATTATGTTTTCATTAATTCTTGGCTTGTCTATGTGAACTTCATCGAAATTCTGACTCCGTAGCACATGCAGGGCTCCCAGGATTCATTTCAGTACCTCCTTCCTACTTAATCTCCATGTTCTATAATATTTTTGCTCCCTTGTGAAGCTGGTAATATAACAAAAACAACAAAGAACTTCATTTCATATTAATAGAGCTTGATTTTTTAAAAAATAATGGTGGCTGTCATATAACACATGGAATTTAAAAATCAATAAAAATAAGTAAACATTTTAAAGACATGAAAATTTTTAGGACAACATGAATAACCCAACTGGCATCTAAGAATGAAAAAGAAACAACTGTATCTCAAATAAACTACAGATGATTCTTAATCCAATACCGCATGATCCACTGATTCCATTCCTGAGCATTTCATTCCTGAGCATTTATCTGGAGAAAACTATAATTTGAAAACATACATGCATTCTTGTATACACTGTGTGTATGAATGAACAATGCTGGTGTTCATTCACAGCAGCACTGTTTACAGTAGCAAAGACATGGAAGCAGCCTGAACGTCCATTGACAGAAAACGGATAAAGAAGATATGGTGTGTGTATATATACGTATGTATATATGTCTGTGTGATGAAATATTAAAACAAATGAAATGATCCCATTTGCAGCAACGTGAGTGGACCTAGAGATTATCATAACAAGGGAAGTAAGTCAGGCAGACAAAGATAAATATCTTATGGTATTGCTTACATGTGGAATCTAAAAAAAATGATAAAATGAACTTATCTACAAAACAGAAATAGACTCACAGACAGAAAAGAAATTTGTGATTACCAAAGGGAAAGGAGAAAAGAAGGATAAGTTAGGAGTTTGGGAATAAAATATACACACTACTATACATTGTATAAAATAGATAACCAACAAGGTCGGTTGTTGGTTCCCTGTATAGCACAGGGAACTCAATATCTTGTAATAACCTATAATGGAAAAGATTCTGAGAAAGATATATATATATATATATATACAAACACACACACACACACAAAACTGAATCACTTTGCTGTGTACCTGTCACTTAAATTACAATAAGTAGTTTCATTTTAAAATAAAAATTCAATTAAGAATCTAAAAATCCTTGATACAGAGTGCAAATTATTTTTACTCTTGTTCAAGAACATACAAGGGCTCTAATCAAGATTTTCAAAATCTCATATTATCACTGAAGTGGTCTGGCAAGGTTTTCTCCTCACCTATCCAATATCATCTCTGCCATTTCTAGTGAAGACTGGAACTATTCCAGTTCATCCTAGTTAACTGGCTTGTCTCCCCTCCTCACAGTATCTGGTTTGGTGTGTAACCACTGACAGGTACTATTTTCTCCGCTGTCCCCTCGGAAGTCCTTCTCCAACTCTCTCCTCCAGGATATGCCCAATTGCACCTTTAAAACTCAGGCCAAACCTACTGAGCTTAAATGCTCTTTTAAATTAGAGTATTGCATACATTATTTTCAAATGCATTTTCTACATTAGAGCAATGGAGAAATAAGTCAATGAGCATTTTATTTCTGTTCACTAACTCATGTTCATTTCACTTTCAAGATCTGGTACAACAAACTCTGGGGAGTCTTCCAAGATTTCCTCATCTGTTTCTGCTGACTCCTTTACCCCATGACCCATCTTCACAGGAATATTTATTCTGTACAATTTTTTTCTCTTTGACATGAATGATACCTTTAAATGTCTTTTTCCTATCTTAAAACAGAATCCTTGAGTTTTCAGACATTAGTTCATCAAATGCAGCCTCCTTATTCTATGCATTCCTGAAGCTCAGATTATTAACAATTACATCTTCTCTAAGACATGCTTATAGAATCTAATCCCCTAACTTCTATTTTAGTATGCTTTTCCCTGTATAAAACAGATGGATTCCAAGTTTCCAGTGGTACCTAATGCAGTATGGGGACTATTAATATAATGTGGAATTAAACCACAATGTGTCTAAAAAGTTCCTTTGTTTATAAAATAAATGCATACAGAGTAACGAGCACATTCAAAAAAATGCTCTCTTTTGAAGTTGATTCCTTAAAAGACAATCTGTATCTTGGACCATTTCTGGCTCAGTGCTGTTTTCCCAAAGAATGCTGCCTTTTCAAGAGCTCAAAGAAGGCTTGCCAAAAAAATGTGATTTAAGGAGACCATCAAATGATACTGACCTTCAAACCTGTTTGTGTGTGTGTGTGTGTGCGTGTGTGTATGACAGAGAATGAGAGAGAGAGAGATTGGAGGTGGGGGTGAAAGAGAGGTGAGAGAATCAGATATGAGATAATAATAGCAATATGAATAACAATAGTTTTGAATCTGCATATCACTGCTTCAAGCACTTTACCTGCATAAGCTCACTGAGCATCAAAAAATATCTCATAAAGTAGATATTAGCATTAGATTGTTTAACTGATGGGGAAACTGAGGCACAGGAATGCTAAACAACCTGTTCAAAATCATAGGCAGTGAGGTATGTACTATGTCAGAATCCTAAATATTTAACTCTGCAGCTTGTGTTCTTAACTGCTTTGGTAATTACTTAGATACACTCTTTTTATATATTTAATATATATCCAGTAATCTTTTGTGTTTATTTTGCATTAGGCTCTAGGTGTGTTGGTGCACAAGATATGGGTCTTGAAATCAATGGATTAAAGAGAAGAGGAATCTAGTAATTTTTGAAGGTGGGAGGAGAAGGGGACAACACAGGATGAGATGGTTGGATGGCATCACCGACTCAATGGACATGAGTTTGAGTAAACTCCGGGAGTTGGTGATGGACAGGGAGGCCTGGCGTGCTGCAGTCCATGGGGTCACAAAGAGTCAGACACAACTGAGAGACTGAACTGAACTGAACCGATAACGATTTCCTAACTGAACTTGGACACAGGGCATTGAGACTATGTAGAAGGGGCAACTGGTGGCTCAGATAGTAAAGAATCCACCTGCAATACAGGAGACTGGGGTTTGATCCCTGGGTTGGGAAGATTCCCTGGAGAAGGAAATGGCAACCCTCTTCAGTATTCTTGCCTGGGAAATCCCATGGACAGAGGATCCTTGTGGGCTACAGTCCCTGGGGTCACAAGAGTGATACAACCAGCAGAAGCTGCATCTGGTGGTGGGGCAAGCAGTGGAGTGAGGAGGGTAGACGGCACATCTAAGCTTGAATCTGAAGATGGAGTAGCAGTTAGCTGAACAGGTGGAGGCAGAAAGTCCCTGCTGAGCAACAATAGCTTTACAGGCCTGAGATGGGACAGAGCTTTCCCTGGCCTACAAAATATCCAGACTGGATGAACTTGTGTGGCATCCCTTCCTGTCTTGGCCCATAAGCAAAAAACAAAAAGTAAATAAACAGAACATTTTCAGAAAGTAGCATCTCCCTTCCTCTGCCTTCGCCATCTTCAGGTGATAAGTAATGTCTTAACTCATAATTTGATTTAATGATCCTTATATTTATCTCATTTATGTGAATGTGTGCTTATCCTGTATTGGAAATATCTTGAGGAATGCTGTGTGTTTGTGTGTGTGTGTATTTGCTTTGTTCTAATGATGCTACTTAAGATAGAGCTTAGTTCTTGAGCCACTGTGTAAACTTGTCCAGACTCACTCTACAATTTAAAGGATTATAGCTTTTCTTAAACAGAATTGAAACTCCTTACTTTTGCAAATCTATCTGATATGTACTGATAAGTATGAGTAAACTGTTTCCAAAGCCCAATAGAGTAAAAGTTTTGCCCATCTAAATATATTTGAGGGATGGGACATGTTACACATTACTTCCAGAATCAGCAGAGTGATTCTTAGACTATCCTGAACCAAGGACCAGATGGGATGGGGGAGTGAGTGGGGTGGTGGATTGGTGAGTGGGAGATTGTCAACTCAGTAGTCAATCTTTTTTTTTTTTCTGTACCATGTAGTGAATATATTCCACTGTAAATTCCAACAAGATGAACTTTTTGATGAATCGAAGGCTTGAAGAAACTAACTTAATGTAAAATAATTATAGCGAGGGAAACTACTGAAAACGTGGATCGACCATAATGCTAAAAACAAAGCAAAATCCCACAAAAATAAAAACACTTCCTTTCAGTGGTTTAATGTGTTCTTAATAATAAAAACTCCTGGTTATTACAAAGTCATTAACACATGTATCAATGATAGTGGCAATAGAAATGTGAAAAAATAATTCAGTTCCACATACACTGATTGCTGCCTACAATAATGAGGATGATGTGGAGAATGACCCAAGCCATCATAGCTTGAAAACCAGGTGCTGAATTCTCTACTTTATATAAATTATCTCACCTGATTCGGAAACAATCTTAGGAAGTATTTTAACAGTTGAGAAAATTTGAGCATGAAGATAATTTGCCAAAGTCTAGCTACTTAGATAATTGGTGATTGCACTGAGAATCAAACTCAGGTTTGGTTTGACTCCAAAGCTTGAGCCAGGCTTACAAGACCAGTCTGGAGTGAAAATTCTTAGAATAATATTAATAGAAAACCTGTATAGAAGAAAACAGAAGGATATGGTTACAGTTACACTCCAAGAGCTGATCTTAGTGCTGTGGGGCAGGAGGTAAGAGAACAGAAAAGCTTCCTTATAATTAGCTCATTCAGAAATTAAAAAAAAATATATGATTCATACACAGAGAACAAGAGCTCAAAAAAGAATACAGGAAGCCAGCTGAAGATATGACATTCTCACCAGTTAGCATTTCCTTTGAGTAATCTATTTTGTGAGCTTGTGGAGGTGTTCTTTCTAATAGACATGCCAGCAAAAGAAGCTAGTCCAAGTGATAGCTACCACTGTTGAACTCATGCGTTACTTTTGATTTTCTCAGCTGACTTGTAACTCATTTACCCTGTACTATATGCTTAGTCACTCAGTTATGTCTGACTCATGGGACCCCATGGACTGTTGCCCACCAGGCTCCTCTGTCCATGGGGATTCTCCAGGCAAGAATACTGGAGTTGCCATTCCCTTCTCTAGGGGATCTTCCCAACCCAGGGATCAAACCCAGGTCTCCCGCATTGCAGGCTGATTCTTTACCGTCTGAGCCATCATTGCTTACCCTGGGGGCATTTAATCAGCATAGTATGCTGCCTAATTTTGTAGTAATATATTAGTTTTGGTGATTGGTTTTATGTATATCTCCCTCATTATAATAGGAATATGTTGAGAATAAGGACCACCAGCTACTAGTCTGCTGGGGAGATGACCCTGTAATAAATATGATAGAGTGTGGTAAGTGCAACAAAATATATGAGCAAGTTATAGAAGCAGTGGAGAGGAGGAAATGACAAATAAAATGGGAGGCAGATACAAAGACACAAAGCAGAATCATTTACTTCCTATTCTGATTCCACAGTCTGTATCAAGAAGAAAAACCTTTAAACAAGAAATGGAAGAACAGATACATTAGGAAGAATTTCATGTAAAAAAAGAAGGTGGGAGATAGTGAAAGAGTGCTCAGCAGTTTTATGTAAGAATCCTTAGGCCTGGGCTATTCATGTTTTAAATCAATGAAAAATTTGAAAGTTACGACTGCTCTGCTTAGTATCTGCAAAGAGTCATGGGGAAAGGAATTAAAAGGTAATCAAAATGCAAGTGAATTATTATTTTTAAAAGTGCAAATTCTAGATAAAATTCCAAAAAAAGATGATTTAAAAAGATGGTCTCTGTACAGGTGGGAACAGGGAACAGTAACTATAAGACTATTGCCTGGGCTCACTAGGGAGAGAATGTCCATTTGTCAAATTAAAGTCCATGCAGAATCTTAACCTATTAAACAAACAAAAGTGAGAAAGGTATCAACAGCCCTGACCCCATGGAACATAACTGGAAAACCAGTGATCTAGTCTTGAGATTCTCTGACAAAGTTTCTTACGTTCTATACATGGAAGGATGGAATACCAGCTGATTAATAAGGATATGGTTGAATGCATGGATTTCAGTTAGTTGAAATGTTGAAAATATTTCAAAGAACAGAGATACTTAGCCTCTTTGCACCACCAATAAGGCGTGTGCTGCCTAGAGATCCTATTGGCAGTAGAGACTAGCCCAGGAAAGGAATCGCCATGAAGGTCACCTGGGGTGGTGACAAGGACCCTCTGACAGGGTATCATGAACTTGGCCCTGTCTTGTTAAATGTAGTTTTTAAATAATATCTTGGATGGACTAAAAGGCAGGTTAGCACATTTGTCAGATGACAAGATCAAGTTCATTCAAATAAAAAAACCCCAAATTTTATTCACTGCTCTGTGTACACCATATATAGTACTAAAAAAGAGTCTTACCCAGGAGATGTTAAAAAGTTTTAATTTGCATGATGATGCAGACCTGATTTACCAGGCCTGATATGCATGTTTGCTTCCTTGTCTTTTTGTTGTTGTTGATTTACTTACCACCAGCATAATATGAACAAACAAACTGATTAAGATCCAAAAAGCTCCTGTACCTTTAGCATATAACTGTGGATAGAGTATCTACAGCTCAGTTAGCAGGTAATATAACATATCCTTATGTACTGCAACAATCCCATCTTGAATGCAATGTCCAGATCAAGTTCCATAGTTTTTAACTGGAGTATAATTGCTTTATAATGTGTTTGTTTCTGCTGTACAAAACATGAATCAGCTTTATGTATACACGTATCACCTCTCTCATGAGCCTCACTCCCACCCCACCGCCAGGTTCCATATTTTGAGGTGGACATTAATAAACAGCACTATATTCAGAAGAAGTAACCAAGGCTATAAGGTGTCTGGAAAACAGAAGCATTAGAGAAAAGAACTAAGGATGTTTAAATCTATAGAACAGAGACACATGGAGCCCATATAACCTATTGTCAAATATTTGCATGTCCATCAAGACTGCTTTCCGGCGAAGGCAATGGCACCCCACTCCAATACTCTTGCCTGGAACATCCCATGGATGGAGGAGCCTGGTAGGCGGCAGTCCATGGGGTGGCTAAGAGTCGGACACGACTGAGAGACTTCACTTTCACTTTTCACTTTACTGCATTGGAGAAGGCAATGGCAACCCACTCCAGTGTTCTTGCCTGGAGAATCCCAGGGATGGGGGAGCCTGGTGGGCTGCCGTCTATGGGGTCGCACAGAGTCGGACACGACTGAAGTGACTTAGCAGCAGCAGCAAGACTGCTTTCAAACACTTGGAGTTTGGAGAACAGGAACAAGATTTATTCTGTGTCTCTGGAGGCCAGAATTAGGGTCAGAAGGTAATATTAGATGATAGCAGGTTGATCAATATGAAGAGCTTTCTAACAATTATCACTACAAAATGGAATGGGCTTTCTTAAAAAGCAGTGTGTGTTTATATTATAGGACACGACTAAGCGACTGATCTGATCTGATCTGTATACATATATATATATATTAATCTATATATATATATGTTAATCCCAACCTCCTAATTTATCCCTCCCTTTCTTTCATCTTTTGTAACCAACTGTACTTCGGTAAAGCGTCTGCCCGCAATGCGGGAGACCCGGGTTTGATCCTGGGGTCGGGAAAATCCCCTGTAGAAGGAAATGGCAACCCACTCCAGTATTCTTGCCTGGGAAATCCCATGGACAGAGGAACCTGGTGGGCTACAGTCCATGGGATCACAAAGAGTCAGGCACGACTGAGCGACTTCACTTTCACTTTCACTATACTTCAATACATGTTTTTAAAAAAGCAATGTGTTGGGTTGCCAGAGATGTGTAATAAGAGGATGGATATACATATCTGCATTTGTATACCCAAATACACATAGGATATATATTTGATGAAAGGAATTCCTGGTTACACGTTATGTGTTGAATAAATAGCCTGGGTGCTAATGTCTCTGGCAAACCAAACTAAAACATTCATATCACTTTGATGTTCAGTCAAATCTTACAGTGTAAGTCTTTGGTTCATTAGTTGTTAATTGTAGGTGGCAATTTGGAACCAGATTCATTATGTTCGGCTGTTTTGTCAGCTAATAAGAATTTCAACAACCTGAATTTACAATGAGTCCTTGGTTTACATATTACCCCAAAAGTCACCAGAAAAGATGATAATATCAACAAATAGACATAAATTTTCCATACATTCCTTTATTCTTCCTTCTGGTTTAGACAGGCATTGTCTCTTTTAGCAGAGGCTAATAAGTGAAATGAATCCAAGAGTGTCCTGGTAAATATTTAATAACTATGTCTCTGAAAAAAAAAGGAGGGGTGTTTCTAATTTGTTGTCAAGGTTGCTGTGTTTGTCTAATCTTGTGTTTGTTTTGTGCTTGTCAAATCCCACAATATGACTATTCCCATCATTGGTGATTTCAAGATACAATGGGGGAAGAGATGAGTCCAATCCACTTTAGTGATGAATTTTTATAAGCTGACTCCAGAACACCACTGTGTGAACCCCACATATTAATGAGAAGAATCAGCTGAATGGATGTCTCCTGAACTAGAAGATCACTGTTTATTGCATAGGAAAACTGTAGAGATTGATTACATATGTTTAATTTTTCCACTTAAATAAAAACGCCAGCAGTTTTGAAGGAACCTATTCTTAAATGTATTGCATTTGCTCAGGGCTGAAGCCCAGCCTCTCAGGATGCACCACTTTGGTTAGCTGTATTTTCTCTGATCCTCTCAAAATATGCTGCACATATGACATGACAAGTATTTGGGAAGTCCATGTTTTCCATTTGGTGTTGGAGCAATGCATTCTGAAGTACTGGTCCTATATAAGCTTTTGAGTAATCTCTACAGAGGCTGACAAAGAAATTCTGTACGGAGTTTAAAAATATTAAGTGGAGTTTAAAAATATCAAGACCGGCACACTCTTGTCAGTAATGCCTAACGCAGCCCCCTCTCCTCATTCCGCAGGCACGGATCCCGGGATGAAGGAGTCACTCTGATCCATCTAGTAAGAACTGTCGTATGAGGAAATAGTTAAAAACCTATCCCTAAATTTGGCAACTATAGGTTAGAGATACTTGGCGTCAGCCATCTCTCACAAACCTCTAATGGCTTCTATCTCCTAGAGCATTTAGGAATTTTACTTGAAGGTTAGTTAAATTATAAGACTGTTAAGAGGAAACAAGAGGGCAGGGCTGGAAGACTGGGCATGCAGGTGGAGAATTATAATACTATACAGGTAATTACTAACTGAATAAAGCACAGTCATAAATCTAAGACTGGGTGAAGGAAATTTAGACAGAGACATTTTAAAGTTTGCTCATTAAAGGAAGAGTTACCATCTGGCAACTCTTTTTTTATGACGAAAGAGAGCAAACAACCAAGCATTCCTCAAGGAACACATGGTAACCCCACAATGTAGAAACAGCTTTGACCTTAGAAAGGAGAGGAAGAACGATCAGGGTTGGGAAAACATTGAGAAAAAGAATCCAGTGAAAGTTGTGAAAACTAAGTTACATTTCCTATACCATGGTAACAGAATCCAGAAAAATATAATCCAGGTGAATTCAATGCCAAGGTTCCTTTGAAACATAGAAGCAGCCGCCTAATGGATTTTACAGATGCACGTGAAATGGGAATAAAGGCTAATGTAATTGTTCAACAGTGTGGTGCAGATGATGAAATCTAAGTACTTAATTTGGAAAAATGTGTAGTATTAAGATGACTGCAATGATTACTGTGAAGGGCATGACATGTCTGAATGGGCTTGACAGGGAAAAAGAGCTGTACTCTGTAATTTAGAAATTTAAAGCTAGTTATTTCTTCTAGAAACATGTACTTTATTCAATAAGCTTTCTCTATTAATTGTTTCTAGACAATGTTTGGAACAAACACCACCACCACCAATAAAGGCACAGTTGAACACCCCCCCCCCAAATAAAATTGGATTCATTCTATAAATCTAACTATACATATTACTTCTCAATATATCAAACTCATAATTAGATTGAGAAGAATCACTAAGACATTTTATAATGAAAAACTAAATTTCTATCCTTATTTTGTTTCTGAAGTATTTTATTATAAAGAAACACAAAAACACATGTCTGTGTTCTTTTTACTAATCTTAAGACTATCATATGGGCTTCCCTGGTAGTTCAGCTGGTAAAGAATCCACCTGCAATGCAAGAGATCCTGGTTTGATTCCTGGGTCGGGAAGTTCCCCTGGAGAAGGGATAGGCTACCCACTCCAGTATTCTTAGGCTTCCCTGGTGGCTCAGATGGTAAAGAATCTGCTTGCAATGTGGGATACCTGGGTTCAATCAGTTGGGAAGATCCCCTGGAAGAGGGCATGGCCACCACTCCAGTATTCTTGCCTAGAGAATCCCCATGGACAGAGGAGCCTGGCAGGCTACAGTCCATGGGGTTGCAAATAGTCTGACATGACTGAGCGACTAAGCACACAACGCAAGACCATCATACAGAGTAAAGTAAGTCAGAAAGAGAAAAACAAATACTGTATATTATCGCATATATGTGGAATCTAGAAAAATGGTATAGATGATCTTATTTGCAAGTAGAAATAGAGACAGAGACTTAGAGAACAAATGTATGGAAACCAAGAGAGGAAGTGGGGATGGGATGAACTGGGAGATTGGGATTGACATATATACACTATTGATACTAAGTACAAAATATATAACTAATGACAACCTGTAGTATAGCTCAGGGAACTCTACTCACAGTGCTCTGTGGTGACCTAAATGGGAATGAAATCCAAAAAAGAGGAGACATGTGTATACACATAGCTGGTTCACTTTGCTGCACAGTTGAAATTAACACAACATTGTAAAGCAACTATACGCCAATAAAAATGAATTTTAAAAAAAGGCCGCATTGGAGGAGATGTCATTGTATAAACTGATTCACTGTTTACAACCTGAGACACCTTGGAAAGACACACAGGTAGAGTGGAAAGAAAAACATCTCCTTTATGTCCTGGAGCTTTTGTTTCTGAGGTAAGTAGGAAGGAAATGACCCAGTACCAAGTCCACTGAGTTTCTTGGTGTGTTTTATCTGGTTGCCATAGTGAAGGCTTTGGAAGAAGTTTGACACTGAAAGCTTTGCAAAGTGGTTTTTGTTTTGTTTTTGGTCAGATGTTCCTTCTATCTCCTCCCTTAATGGGCAGTTCACTGTCACCCACAGAGGACCATCTCCAGGAAAAACCAAAGTGGCAAAGTTTGTCCTTAATAATCCTCCCTTTCTTCTTTCAGTCCCTCTCTCTGCTACTGACCCTCTCTAGCTGCTTTAGCCAAAAAATGGAATCAATTTAGTCACATTCTGTTGCTTATCCCAGAGGTATATTTCAAAGAAAACGTCATATTGAAAGTGAAATCTCAAGTATCTGATTGAAATTGTTGGATCCGTAATGTTTTTGGATGGCTAATTTTAGATTTTGGATAGCTAAACCTTAGACAAACATAGTCAATGATATTTAAAAACTCATTAAAGTTAATATACATTTTCCTCCATTAATACCCCTCAGATTTTTTAGTCAATGAGTCCACATTGCTTTGATCTTTTATTAGTTTTCTGTGAAATGTGTTTCCCAGTTTCTGAATACTTTCAATAGGCTTAGATCAGATCACCTTAGAATCCCATTCATTATCTTTTTCGCTTGGCATTCATTTGAAAGGAGTGATGATATCCAAATGCCTTTTGTTTGTATCTTCACCAAAATGGAAAGCTGCATGTTTTCAGACAAACCAAGGCATGACACCCACTCAGAAGACTGCCTCTTCAACTTGTAACAGTAAGCAGAATGACAAAAGTAAATCAATAACAGAAGCCTCTTTTTGCTTCTTCTTCAGCTTGCTAAAAATAAAAGGGTAGAAGTAACTGAATACGAATTATAGTATCAGAATACATCACTGCCTGGTAAGGAGGAATGTTCCTGAAGGCATGTAGCTCCCCCAATAGTCATTGTGTGTGTGTGCTACAAAGGTCACCACAATAAATCTTCTGGTTCTCAGATAGAATTACAGTTCCCCACCTGTTAAAAACCACTACACACAGTACCAAACCCCAGACAGGGATGACTCCCAATAGGTACAGAGATTGTCTTTCCCAACACCTATGGGGGGTAATCAATTAATTTTAGAATAGTAAGTAACAAGATAATAGTTTTCTATTGAGTGAGCCAGTTAACATCTTTGTGCTTCTTTATCTTCAGTTGTACACATGGTCTCATAATTTACCTATTCCAGTGGGTTTTTGTCAGGATTAAATTAAATAATGTTTATAAAATGCCTGGCAAGTAAAAAATCATTTAATGAATGGCAGCCATCACTATTGTTCCACCAATATTTTGAGCTTGGAGAATGACTTCATCTTTTGAGTAAGGGTTACCATTGGTTTGTAGTGAGTTAGAAAAGCAGAGAGTGTATTTCAGAAGCAAATCTGAGAATTATTATTAAATTAGGCTACATTCAAAGCTATCATGAAGAACAGCAACAATAGTGACTTGTTACCAAAAAAAAAATCTTAAGGGCCTTTCAATGAACTGTGTCAAAAATACCTCCAAAGGAGTTACGAGACTTGCTCTAGGCTAGGTTGTAACTAGCTTCGTTTAAGCAACTGTCTTCTTGCGCAGTTGGGAACAAAGCACATACATGAGGTGCAAAATACTTAAAAACAGGGGTTTTGAAACACACATCACACCTCTGCTATCTGACTTCATACTGGCAACTAAAGGTACAGGTAACACAGGTGTGCTTATGGTGTTTCTGCTACTTAGCCAGTGATCCTTTATGTTAAGCATCCTGGATTATGTAAGAAAAATCTTTGTCTTTCTTCCTTTGTCCTTAGATAATAATGGGAGGCCATTTACTATGAGCTGATAAGCTGATGGATCAATACAAATATAAAGAGTGTCTCTGATCGAGGAAAAGGTTTTCTGAGCTGTGTTTCTCTCCACTTAATCTCTAAGATGGCACAATGATAGTTATCTCTACCTGGATCCTTCCCTGACATCACTTTAATAACTCAAAAGCCTCTCAGAATCACCTGGATTCCTTGTCATATTCTTGTCATTGAGAAAGGTACTATCACCCACAACCCATTCAGTTTTGCAAGCCAGAAATTTAGGAGTCATTCTTGACAGTTCCCCACTTTCCTTCCAAATCCAACCCATCATCAAGGACTGTTGATTTTATTTCCTAAATTACTCCCTCTGTCCATCTCTCTTCATCTCCCCTACCATCAGTGTAATCTAACCTACCATCATCTCTCTCCTGGACTATTGTAATAGTTTCTTAACTGGTCTGACTCCATAAGCTCCCCCGACACGGCTACCCCTACCCCTAAACCATTCTCAAATCAGAGCATGAACCAGATCACATTATTCTGCCAACCGACCCCATGCCTAAAACTCCTATATGACTTCCGATAGCATTAGGATGAGGAGAAAAACAACGTCTTAATCAGACTGACAAAGCCCAACCCTACCCCCTTCATGATGCTCTACTCCTTCCATCTCTGCTCCAGGCTCACTAGCCTCTGTGTGCTCCCGGTGCTTCCTCCTGACACAAGGTAACTCAGTGTTCTCTGCTGCCTGAACCACTCTCACCAACCCTTTCTGGCTAGTTACCTGTTCAGATTTCAGTTCAATTGTCACTTTCTTAAGGAAACTCCTTGATATCTGGCCCCCATCAATTCTCGGGTACATACCTTCCTAGCACTTAGCAACTTCCCTTTATGGTACTTTATGAAGCTGTGATTTTGTCTACATGATTAATATTTTTCTTTTCTGTTAATATGTAAGTTCCAGGAAGAGTGAATAAATAAACGATGTCAGGGAAGTTTTCTGCCCTGTTTTCAGTGATGAGACTATACTCTTTTTCCTTTAAAAAAGCCTCAGCAGAGAGTCTGCTCGGAAAAATACCCATTTTAATCTGCGGATCTAAATATGAAAATGGGTTAATGCAACCAGATTGAGGTAAGGATTGGGGGTTTGGTAAAAAAAAATAAATAAATAAAAGTGCACTTCTAAGGTTTTTTTACCTTTAGCTTTAGAGAGTTCAGTTTTTCCTCCCTGAGGTGTTCTCTCAGCATCTCACGGTGGAGCCTCTCCTGCTCTCTGGCAAATTCGCCCAGGGTGTACTGGCGCACGCTGTTGTGGCGGCTGGACATGCCCAGGGTGCTGCCGCCCTGGCTGGGCACACTCGTGAAGCCCTGCCTCCTGGTGAAGTAGTACACAGTGACGCAACTGAAATGCACATTCTTGGTCCTCAGCCGCTTCTCTCTTTTGAGGATGGAGGAAGCTGAAAAGGAAAGAAACAACTCAGAGAACAGCCCCACAGCAGTTTTCGGATGAGGTGACGAATTAGAAAATGCCACTTGATGATCTTAAATTTATGGTCAACCCTTTCTGGCTGGGAGACACTAAAAATGTTGTCACTCAGAATTGGCACAGACTCCGCATTCCTTGCTTAGATTTTCTCCTAGCTGTGGTGGAGTAGACTTTTAAGACCTCTATAATGGTAGTCCAAGAAAACATTTGGGCAAGTTGCCAGTAGTCTGTGAATCAGTGGCAGAATTTAGTTTCTCATTTCCCTTCACCTTTTAAGTTTTGCTTTTATGATTTTCACATGAGTTGTATTTTACTATAATCAGAAAAGACACATACTACAAACTCTTTGGCTCTCATTTGATATGGAGGGCACTTGGTGTGAAATAAATGTCTATTTTTAAATTTTAGAAAATTCCAAAATGCAATAAACATTTATAGAAAAAGGCTCAATGGCACTATTTAGGCATTTTTACAATCTAAATGTAACCAAGTTTTCATCTGATGAAAACACCAATAAGTAATATTATGGACAGTGGGACTTTAATCTAAGTATACATTGAGAATACAGAAAATGTCATGAGATATATCAAAACCTTTACTATTAGTTACAGAGACATCCAGATGCGCAGAGCACCATGGAAGGTTGAGATGAACTCTGTAGTTGAGAGGAACAGAGTTACACATTGACCTTTTGAAGTTGGAAGATGTGCCGGTCTGTTTATTTTGTTGTGAAGTAACCCAGTCTTATAGAATTTGAGTGATTTCTTTCAATGAAACAAAAAGAAACAATGAACCCTTCAGATGTTTTCTATCAGCTAACATTTATGGACTGTTCAAAGAACTATGCAAAGGACTATGCATGAGTTATCTCATTTTATTCTTATGACTGCTTGAGTTGGAATAATCCAAGCCTCCATTTTGAGGAAAACAATCCACAAAAGGTTAAATGACATGGCCAAGGTCATATAACTAGCAGTGAAAATGGGATTCATTATTCTAGAGCCCAGTCTTTTAGCCATCAGGCCACAGTAGAAAGCTGGGATCAAGCTAAGCAAGATGAACAAGGCTAAGATTTGGTGCCACACTGCTTCTGGGAGATGTCAACTGCTCCAGACTCCAAAGATGATTTTTATTTGTAAGACTGTATAAACAATGAAAGAAAAGTAACTACAGGAGCACTGGATTTATATAAAAATATGCTTCTAAGGGAATAGAATGAACTTCCAAGTTCAGTTGTCTCATTTTCTCCTTATAAAACCTTCAAGCCAAATAGAGATGTTGCTGTGATACATATCATTTTGAGGATTTATATATTCAATAAATATAAACCAGTAGTTTTCCCAGGCACTTTCTAAATGATTGGATATATTGGTGGAAAAGACATCTGTGATCCCTGCCCACATGGAGCTTTCATTTCCAGTGATGAGAAACTCAGAATAAATAGACTCAAACAGAGTAAAAGAAATAAGACATCTGGGCAAGAATTTAGCTATCTCAACTTTTCCTCCTCATTAGTGCTTTACTTCTCCAGAAGAGATTGCCAGGGAGCAAATGCTTCCAGCATGTATGTAGTTTTTCCATTTATTTTTTTCTAGTTATCTATGTACATGTTCACGGCAACATACTTGTACTCCTGGAAGTAGTGACAATTTTCAACTTAGATTTAAAAGCTCTGATCTGCTTCATAACTGTAGGTTTAAATCATCTCAAAACAAAGAAGAATTTGTCAAAATGTAAAAGATTTCACCATAAAAGGCAAAATTCAACCATGTGCCCAGTAATTTGCTACCTGATCCGACAACCTCATCCATCACCACCTTACAGCAGGCTAGAGCCTCTGCTTTTTGGGTGATAACCTTGAACTTATTTTGCTCTTCATATCATGAAGATGCAAATGATGCCCTGAAAATACTATCTTTCAAGGCCATAATTTACAAATAAAAATATTTTAATGTACTCATTTAAAATAATTATTATAAACACATCTGATAATTTTCTTACTTGTTTTTTAGATAATTCATAGTACTCTACATGAATTTCCTTTAGAAATTTTTATTGAAATTTTGTACCTACGTTTTTGGATTATAAAAGAATTCCACCTTTTGGATGAATCTACTGTACCATCCTTTCACAAAAAGCCATATTATGTTTTCCCCAGAAAACTGTTAAGAGATGATTTTCCAAGGCTTGGAAAAAGACAACAGTGGCAGAGAGTAGGAGCCCTTCATCTGGGCTCCTGGCATTTCTAACACTGTCACAGTGCACATGGACTTATGCTTTTTCCTATTCACTACAGCTTATAATTCAAACGTGCTTATACTTGTTTCAGTACTTGCATATTATAAGTAGCACTGTAGAAATATGATCAAAAAGCCTACAGAATACATTTTAAAGGAAGGCTTTGAGATGTAAGATTAGCCTTATGAGGAATATTTTAAATGTGGCTTTCCTAAACTTAGGAGGCACTCATGTCTCTCTCTTCTGATGATTGATCTGGAGCCCTAGAACAGGCCCTTGTGGGCTGTCTCTTGCCTCCAGAACCAATTTGACTAACAATCACAGAATGAAGTTATCAAAAAAGAGTCTGTGTTTTTCAAACCTGAGAAAAACAGATGAAATCCACTCAGCACATTTGCCATAGGGAATCTGAAACCTCGATGCTACACCTACCTAGTAATCTGTGCCCTTTACAGGATAATTGAACTCAATGTTGTGTCTCTACAGAGTTCAGGGTTCATTTTACTACTGTGAAGTCAAGAGCAAGAAAAAAAAAATGAAGGAGACAGTGGCATTCATTACTGCTTTGAAAAATAACTAGTCTGTTTTCATATGCAATGCTAATTTTTTGCTGCCTTCCAGCTCCTCTTCTTTTATCTCACTCAGTTACCATCCTGCAGCAGAGGTGTCTAAGTGCAGCAGTATTATTTGTTCCAACCAGGACACAGCTCTTGGGACCACCATTATGGCTAGCACATCAGGGTGTACTGGTATTGCTGTAAAATCATCACATATTATGGAGATAATATTGATCCTTGTAAATTAAAGGAATAAACAGCACAGAGTAACCAGCATTAGCTATCTGCAGAAGCTACCCATCTTTAAAATGCTTTTAAAAATGAATGAAGAAGAGAGTTGAGAAACTAATTCATGATGCCAGGGTGAGAAAGTAAGTAGATAAAATAAAATAAGTTATACCATACATTTATATAAAGAGTTCATGCTCAGAGTGGATTAAAAATGGAAGCCATTTGGGATTATCAGATGCAAACTATTATATGTAGAATGAATAAACAACAAAAATCCTACTATATAGCAGAGGGAGCTATATTCAATATCCTGTGATAAACCATAATGCAAAATAATATGAAAAAGAATATATATATATTTTTATGTATAACTGAATCACTTTGTTGTATAGCAGAAATAAACACAGCATTGTAAATCAGCGATACTTCAATAGAACACACATTTAAAAAATGGAAGCCAAAGCTAAGAGTTGTACAGTGTGTTTTCAGGGCCATCCAGGGGAGCCAGTGCTCTGAGGAGACACACATTCTGAATATTCTGATCCTACAGAGAAGATGAGTATATCAAGATATCAAAGCGGCCTCACATCAGGCTCTAAGAAAATGCAACCAACCTTGCTCCATTTCGACACGCATAAACCAACCTGTTCATTCACATTGGAATATAACTTCAAAAGTCAACAAGACTATCTGATTGACTTGTCAATTCTATTTCTTGCTGAAAATAATCAAATTTGCTTTCAGGTTTATACTTCAGACATTTGTGAATGCGTGTGTCATTGCATCTGAGATTGCTCTCTCTGTATGCACAGAGACCATTGTGCATCTGAGTCTGTAAATCTGAAGACAAGATTCTCGATTATTGATTCCACTCTAGCGCAATCATTCTGGGGCCAGTGCTTGAGGAGTGATTCAGTTACTCTTAATGCACATTTGGCTCTTTTAGTGTCAACAACTATCAGCAAAGTCCAGATATAGGTGGAAAGGCAGAGAGCAGTAAACAGAACTATGTATTTTGGCTCTGAAGTTGCCACACGGAGGTTGAGAGTTTTTGGTCCAGTCTGATGTTAAACAAGGGGAAAACCGTGGAAAATATTAATTCTACCGTTTGGGTCTGATGAAGTTAATAGTATACTTCTTTCTCCTATGCAGTATGTTCAAAAGGAAAATACCAGATGATTTGTAAGTCAATATTGAGTTTACTTTTCTTCTTTGCGGGGTGGGGTGGGGTGGGAATTTAGTAGAAGCAAAGTGAGATTGTTGAAATTAGTTTATCTTGGTAAATCCCGGGTAATAAAAACTTGTTTTCTTAAATTATACAGGCCAAGTTAATCAGGGGCTCTGAAAGTATGTTGTTTCTCGCCTTTTGAAGAACAAATCAAGATCATATCAGTTATGAAGTCATGAAACCTAAAACCCCACTGTCATAAGAAAATATTTTGCATAGGAATTAACAATAACAGCTTAGATATTAAATCAACTTCCAATGGTTAAAGTTATTAAGACTTAAAAAAATATATGTCCTCAATCTTTCCAAGGGACTTCTACAAATCTCCTGTGATCATATTTTCACATTTTCTCCAGCTTGACGCAATTGTCAAGATCGGCCCCTCTTGATCCTGGTATCACAAGCATGGTCTCAGGTCTCAACCACAGGTAAGGAGTGAAATGGATCTAGCAACCAAACAATATAGGAATAGTTCCTTTGAAAATGAAGCCAGTTTGCTGTCAAAAGTAATTCTTCCTTGTTCTAATTGTTCCCTTTTATTCTTTTATGTCACATTCTCAAGTTTTTCAAATCTACTTACCACAGTTGTATTTTTGTGGTTTTTTTTGTTTGTTTGTTTTGTTATTTTGCTCAAGTAAGGTATTTAGGGAAATAGTAAATCTTTCAAGTGGAAACAATTCCAAAAGACTAATAAAAGGAAATGTCTTGAGGCATTGGGTAAACGAGAGGCAAATGAAAGTAAAGACTATTTGGGAGTATTTTCCTTCCAACTGTGAACAGAATTCAAATTACCTAAAGTATATAACACAAAGTGGTGGCCAAATCAATAGTATGTTATACTCAGGATGTTATTTTATATTCAGTGATGAAAGATATAGGGCTTCCTTGGTGGCTCAAACAGTAAAGAATCTGCCTGTGATACAGGAGACCCGGGTTCAATCCCGGGATTGGGCAGATCCCCTGAAGGAGGCATGGCAACCCACTCCAGTATTCTTACCTGGAGAATTACAAGGAAAGAGGAGCCTGGTGGGCTACAGTCCATGGGGTCACAAAAAATCAGACAGGACTGAGTAACACTTTCACTTCATGAAAGATATACCATGTGCAAAAATAATCATGAAAGAAAGACTTTTCCAAACACTGGATCTGTTAGAGACAATATTGGGATATCCCCCATGTTTTGGAATTGAAGGGCTTTGCATTTCCCAAAAGGACATCAGAATGGAGACAAAGTCGGTAAATGTAAGAAAATGTCAGGACCCATCAAATTAGGGACTTTTTTACTATTCCCTTATTTCTATGAAAGCAGCATTCAAAAACAAAAATCAAGGAAGAGTAGCTCCCACTTGAAGTGATGCTTGAGATATCAAGTCCCAGTTTGTTTCTGGTTCCCTGTAGTATGAATGATAGCTCTAACTGCTTTTCAAACTGCAGCACATCTGTCTCTCCAGCCCCTAAATGCCATTCTTCCCCATCTCCAACCAACCAACCAATTTATGTGCTAGCAATGTGGCAAACTGACTGGAGAATATAAAGTATGATAAACATACATAAGAACCAGTCAGCATTCTGATGTCAGTCCTTCTGTAGAGGAAAAATAGGTTTATAACTCACAGACAAGATTAGGTAGTTTAACCATTTAGCCCTAACTATTTTCCATCCTAATAACAGGTTGAAAATATTCACAATGGATTACTCTGAAGACTAATAAGTCCTTGTGTATTGAAGCTTCTGAGTGGAAATAACTCAAGATGAAACCCTTTTGTTTAAATCGTTAGTTTTACAAAAACAAAAGAAAAAACCCTCTCACATAAGACTATGTGATAATAAATTTTCTATCAAGACATGTACAAATACTGCATACGCATTTAAGCAAAAAATTTAACAAGAAAACAGAAATAATATAAAAAGTTGACCCTTCAGGCTGGACGACCAAGGCTTTGTTTTGGATAATGAGCATGCGCATCACGTCGTCATCTATTCAGTCTGTCAGCTGCGTCCACACAAGCAAGCCAGAGATCCGCGTGCAGGGAGGCAGCTCTCTCCCCAGTCTCTTGACAGCTACAGCCCAGGCCGCTCAGCACACTGCAAGCTGAATTTGACATTACAGAGCGTGGTTTAATAGTGTAATCATCTACTTGTAATTCTCTGCTTGAAAAAAAATAAAGTTTACTGCCCAGGATTTTGATATATATTTAGAAAGCTGCAAATAAAAATTGAGAACTTCGACCTTCCAGCTTTGATGTCATAAATAATTATGATGATTAACTCACAAAGAGTGGTCATTTCTCAGAACTAGCTCTTTTTTATTCATACATTTGAATTTATTAAAAATGCCCTCTGCACTTTCCCCCTAATTCTTGTGAGTTACCTAAAAAAATAGGGAGGGGGTCATTTTATTCTCATTAGAACAAAAGGAATAAATGCTGTATTTTGAAGTTATAAATTTGAAATTAAAAAACTGAAAGAAATGAATAAGGACCTACTGTATAGCACAGGGAATGCTACTCAGTATTCTGTAATAACCTATACGGGGAAAAAATCTGAAAAAGACTTGATATATGTTTATAACTGATTCACTTTGCTGTACACCTGTAACTAATACAACACTGTATCAACTATACTCCAATATAGTTTTTTTAATTTTTTTCAATTTTTTTTAAAAATTGAAAGAACAAAAATTTTAAAAAGAAATCATGTCCTCTCTTATCTTTAACCTTTATAGCTGATTTAGCACTAACCCTTTCACTGCTTACATTAGATTGATGCCCACTGAAAATGCAGTGTGACTTAGAAAGCCCTATCCATCAACATCAAATGCAATTAATACTGGGAATAGTGAACTGTTAAACTCAAACAAATTTAGATTAAACCATTGATTAAAATAGTACCATTAACTGAACGATCAACCAAGTTTCACTCTAATTTTCCTTTCTCATCAATTCATCCATCAAATTTATAGTACTAGGCATCATGAATCTTGGGATTCTAATTCTATATTTGATATGAAGTCTTCCTTCTGGTCTTTATATGATAAATAGTGTGTTTATATAACTATCACTTAAAGTTTATATATTAAAATCCTTTGGCAAGATATTTGAAAGACAATATAATATTAAAGTGTTTTGCTAAATTTAGACCCTGCATTCTGTTCAGTTCTGTCTCAAACAACTGAAAGTTCAGAAATTTTTTTCCCTGTTCTATATATTCAACTGGCCATCTGACTTTATTTCTAGTGAGAACAATTTCACAGAAACTGATCAATGTTATCACTACTTTTCTCTGTTAACAGTATGTATTTTCCTTTAGATAACATAATAATTTTCCAGAGAATCTAAGATTTCTACAGAGATATTAACATTTATATATGGAACATTGATTATTACTGAGGTCTTTGTCATCTCATTTTTAAAGAATGCTTCTTTATTGTAAGCATACCATATCACTAATGAACTGGAGAAAGTGTTATCCTATCCTCATACTTGGAAAATAATAAATTGTTAGATAATGTTAGATAATTCAAAATCTGAATTCTAAATTTGTTAATTTCCATTATACAGATTAAATTAAGGGGCACCTGCATTTTTCAGTCCCTCTGTTAGTATTTTTAGAATTATGTTTACCTCAGGAGTATTATCAGAAATATTACCTTTGTAAAAAACCTTAAGAATCACAGATGGAAAGCATTACATATGCAGACTACTATCGTGGTGATGCTGTTAAGCCAAACAAAAAGTGTGTTCCTTTTTTATCAGTGAGAAAATAAATACCACCTACTTCCCAGGCTGTTTCCTTAATCTCTCATATGTGCAATTAAACCCTAAAACTACATGCTTAAGAAATACATTTCACTGCTATTAAAGTAACAGCTATTTCCAAAATATATAAACTCTCATTTTATTAAAATCTCAACATGGATACCATCTTAGGACCATATCGTTTTTTCCTGGGAAAAAAAAGGTAGTCGTCACTAAACATAAATATTCGCAGCTCTGGCTGCAGTCCAAGTTGTAAGCACTTTCCTCTGCTGTCTCAGCAATTCTCCTGATGTCAAAGACACATTAAAATAAATGGGAACCATATGGCTCCGCAGCAGAATACCCGCGCTCTTACAACTGAGAGGGCAATGCAATTCATTACCACCATCTGAGAAATATTTGGGGGACATGGAATATCTCAATGCAAAATAAAGCTGCATGAAGCAGGCCATTTGATTAAAATGCTCACACAATGACAGAAGGAGATATTTGCTATTCTTTGGCTCCACGAACCTGTTTTGCTGCTTTTTACATTTTCTCAGTACCACCATGAGCCTCCACTGTTAGAAGGATTAAACAGCACTTCCCACCTGCTCAACGACTTCCCCACACTCTATCTCATCTGGCCCAACAATGTAGCCCCATCAAGCCTAATATATCATGATAATCCAGGTCAGAGCATCACTGAACAACAATAACAACAAAATGAAACAAAATCCTCAAAAATAACAAGAGCAACTAAGATCAAGTCATTCTGGAGAGGACTGGGTCAAAGGTAATGCACTTGAACTTTGCTATAAATGAGGAAATCTGGAAGCACATTTCTTTTTTATATCCTTAACCTAAAAAGCCTTTACTGTACTAACCCCAAACAAAAATCGAAATCATTAAAAAAAACATAAAAGGAAGAAATTCATCAATGCTGTATTACTGGCTCCATATGTCAGACATTCTAAATTTAAAAAAGAGATCTAGGGCTGCAGAGTTGGGATTAAAACGGAGTCTGGAAAGGCAGCTGGGAGTGGGGCAGCTGGGGTTACTGTGGTACCTTCTGTCTCCTGGCTGTCAACGAAAGATTTGGGAGGGTTGTAAACATCAAAAAGAAAGAAAGAAAAACAAAAGAAAAACTTCATGATTTTTCTACAAAAATAGTTGTTGGTTGATTGAGCATAGGCTTCAACTTCTCATAATCCTCTCATTGTCTGTTTTAACACTTTTAAAAGCTACAAATAAGGAAACTGCTTAAAGTATCATGTTTGGCATAAAATTACCACCCCATATCTACTATTAATAGAAAAATTAGTTGAGATTCAGCTCAAATGTCAACTTTAAGAAGCCTTTCATAGGATCCCTAATATGTGGTATGTGCCCTTTCTACACATTTCCAGAACACCCCTGACTTGGTATATAATATGAGTGTGTGTTTCTCCTCCACTGCCTGATAAACACCCAGATAAACACCCAGTTCATGTTGCTCCCTGCAGAACCCTCAGGGTGCAGCACACACCCAGGCACTGAAGACTCACTTGATAAATGTTTGTGTAACCAAATGAGATGAATGAATAACTGAGCTATGAGGTAAACATGTAAACATATACATTTCCTGAATACACTTTCCTTAATTTTAAATGATAAGATGGCATTTGACAGTTCTCCCCTAAAGCCTCGTGGTCAGTGTCTTCCTTCCTTCCTTCTTAGTTTCTAGTCACTTTATTTTTTGAAGGTATCTTTCAATAAAAAACATAATATACTGAAGGGAGGACACATTGCCTTCATGGCTTCAGGGTACACATAACTTTTGTATTACAAACCATTTGAAATATGCAATATTTTCCATTTCAATAGATCTGACATAAAAAAAAAAACCCAACAAAAACCCTAGCACCATAATAAACTTCTAAATAATCCATTAATAATAAGCTGGTAAACCCATCTCTAAAAAGCAAGTAACTAGTAGGGGAGTTACCTGAACATCATAAAACAGTTTTGAAAGAGAAATCCTGCTGATAAAACATCACTAATTGGTACTGACCTCTAGCAAAAACAAGGCTGAAATTTGTGCCTTTAGCAGTTCACTAGTGATAGATCTACAAAACAATTCTGTCTCTTGGTATTTAAATTATTATCTTTGCCTTAGAGTCATGACTATCCTGTAAAAATAAAATCATATCACACAAGATTTATTAATTTCCTATGGAATTTTATGATATATAGCCATGTTCTAAGACATCTAATTTACCTCTTTTTTGTGGTTGGTAGAAATGAAAGTAAAAGCCATGGTTGTTGAGTTCCTGAGACAAACTGCAGAAGCAAGCAAGGAGAATTTTGAATTTTTATTGAAATACAAGAGCCAGGCAGAACTGATACAATATAGGCAACTATGTAATTTGAGAGAAGGCAGCTATTTATCTTGTCTGGGACAATTTTACCCTGCAACTAAAGAGTTGTCCTCTTAATATTTCACAGATGGGGGCAAAAACATGAGTTTCTGGGTCAGAAACAAACTATTTCATTATTCACAGTACAAGAAGTAGAAAGAGCATCTTGTTTCTGTTGGTACTCCTTGTTCACCAGATTCTACAGGGGCAAGGTGGAGGAGCCAAATAGATGCTGCACACACAGTACGTTTGCATTATACCAAAAGCACAATGAGTTTGGGAATCCACTGTTTTTCTTAGCAAGCAGTAAACAAGCCTGTTGTTCATTGGGAAGGAGACATTACCTCATCCTTCAGGATGGTGGTGCTTTAGCTGCTAAGTCGTGTCCAACTCTTGCGACACCATGGACTATAGCCTACCAGGCTTCTCTGTCCATGGGATTTCTCAGGCAAGAATACTGGTGTGGGTTGCCATTTCCTACTCCAGAGAATCTTCCTGATCCAGAGATCAAACCCTAGTTGCTGCACTGAAGGCAGATTCTTTACCACTGAGCTACCAGGATCTCTTTGTAGCTCACAGATATCTCCCTTTGAAAACATCTTGCCAAAGGAGAGAATCAGCCCAAAGTTCTTGGGAATGTATCTGGCAGTTCCCAGGAGTGGACCCGGTTATGATTTGATATCACATCCAAATAGGAAAAGGAGTACGCCAAGGCTGTATATTGTCATCCTGCTTATTTAACTTCTATGCAGGGTACATCATGAGAAACGCTGGGCTGGAAGAAGCACAAGCTGGAATCAAGATTGCTGGGAGAAATATCAATAACCTCAGATATGCAGATGACACCACCCTTATGGCAGAAAGTGAAGAGGAACTAAAAAGCCTCTTGATGAAGGTGAAAGAAGAAAGTGAAAGAGTTGGCTTAAAGCTCAACATTCAGAAAACAAAGATCATGTCATCCAGTCCCATCACTTCATGGCAAATAGATGGGAAACAGTGGAAACAGTGTCAGACTTTATTTTTGGGGGCTCCAAAATCACTGCAAATGGTGACTGCAGCCATGAAATTAAAAGACGCTTACTCCTTGGAAGAAAAGTTATGACCAACCTAGATAGCATATTGAAAAACAGAGACATTAGTTTGCCAACAAATGTCCGTCTAAGTCAAGGCTATGGTTTTTCCTGTGGTCATGTATGGATGTGAGAGTTGGACTGTGAAGAAAGCTGAGCGCCGAAGAATTGATGCTTTTGAACTGCGGTGTTGGAGAAGACTCTTGAGAGTCCCTTGGACTGCAAGGAGATCCAACTAGTCCATCCTAAAGGCGATCAGCCCTGGGATTTCTTTGGAAGGAATGATGCTAAAGCAGAAACTCCAATACTTTGGCCACCTCGTGAGAAAAGTTGACTCATTGGAAAAGACTCTGATGCTGGGAGGGATTGAGGGCAGGAGGAAAAGGGGACGACAGAGGATGAGATGGTTGGATTGGCATCACCAACTCGATGGACATGAGTTTGAGTGAACTCCAGGAGTTGGTGATGGACAGGGAGGCCTGGCGTGCTGCGATTCATGGGGTCGCAGAGTCAGACACGACTGAGCAACTGAACTGAACTATGGGGCAAATAGGGGGATAAAGGTGTCCATTGGAATCCATGGGAAATTGGTTCCAGGACCCCCATGGAACCAAAGTCCATACTCAAGTCCCTTAAGTAAAGTAGTATAATATTTGCATATAACCTATGTACATCCTCCTGTATACTTTAAATGAGCTCATTATTTCTTATAATACCTTGCTGTTCAGTTGCTAAGTCGTGTTTGACTCTGCGACCCCATGGACTGCAGCATGCCAAGCTTCCCTGTCCTTCACTCTCTCGGAAGTTGCTCAAACTCGTGCCCATTGAGTCAGTGATGCCATCCAACCATCTCATCCTGTGTTGTCCCCTTCTCATCCTGTCCTCAATCTTTCCCAGCATCACAATGTAAATGCTATGTAGATTATTGCAAATATAATGTAAATATTATGTAAATAGTTGCCAGGGCACAGCAAATTCATGTTTCTCTTTTTAAACTTTCTGGAGTTTTTTTCTGAATATTTTGAGATCATTTGTTGGTTGAATCTGCAGATGCAGAATCCACGAATATGGGGGGTCAACTGTGTGCATCCACATATACTCTCAGGTACCTCAGGATGTATAGAAACAGTCCCCCTTCTCGGGTCTATGTTTCCCCTTTTCTATGCTACTCATATGACATATGGGTTGTTACAGGAAATATTTTTCCAAAGCTAAATGTGACTTTGGGCTATGAAGGACAAACAAAGGCATAAAAAGGTTTCTTTTCCTTCTACATTTTAGGATTTTCTATTCTTTGGGATGGAAGAGAAAAAAATAAGCAGAATGTGTATACTGAGTTTCATAAAAGTAGGATTCAACCCCGTCTATCTTCAAGAGCATCACTTCTCAATGATTTCTATGTTTCTTTTACATCTGGAGTGAACTCAACCTTGGATCCTTGGTTCTCAGCTTTCTCCACTAACCAGTTCCCTGACCTCCTCTCATGTATATATGGTCTTCAATGTCTCTAAGTCTAAGGTTTTCTTTTTAGTTAAAAAAAATGTGGCGTATATATTACTGGGGTATAGTTTCTTTACAATGTTGTGTTAGCTTCTGCTGTACAGCAAAGTGAATCAGTTATATATATACATATATCCACTCTTCTTTGGATTTCTTTCCTATTTAGGTCACCACAGAACAGTGAGTAGAGTTTCCTGTGCTAAACTGTAGGTTCTCATTAGTTATCTATTTTACATGTTGTTGTCTGTTACTAAGTCCTATCTGATTCTGTGATCCTACGAACTGCAGTACGCCAGGCTTCCCTGTCCTTCACTATCTCCCCGAGTTTGCTCAAACTCATGTCCACTGAATCAGTGATGTCATCCAACCATCTCTCTGACACCCCCTTCCCCTCTTGCCCTCATTTCATACATAGTAGTGTACATATGTCAAAAAAGTCTGGAACACTTCACAAATTTGCATGTCATCCTCGAGCAGGGACCAGGCTAATCTTCTCTGGATTATTCCAATTTTAGTATAAGTGATGCTGAAGCCAGCACTCTAAATTCAAGTTTTAAGTGACTTTATCTCCAGCCCTTGCCAGGGACCAATTCGCTCACCAAAGGGAATTGGTGCTGGGAGATGGCATAAGGAAAAATGTGAGAAGCAGAATCAATTTGAGGTCGACCCTGCCTTGACCCCCCAGACTTCTGGTCTTTGATCAAGGATTCAGTAGGGATAACACAGGATGTTTTTTGAGTACTTGAATAATCTTGAGAGAGTTAAGGGACTATTATTGTTCCCAGATGGTAATGGATATAATTACTTTCCTTCGACAGAAGAAGTTACCCTCTTTTCTACAGCAAGCCGTTGAAACTGAGAAAGACTAGAAAAGGCCATACGTAGCTTTGAGCAAAGAACTCTTCGGGGAGGAGAGGTCTGGGTACAAGAATCCAGGGGCAGCTTATGGGCATTAGGAAAAGATAAACCAAGACTTGGTGAATCATTGCTGTGACCCAGTTTAAAGTTTCATGCAATCTATTACTACAAACCACTGCTACACATTTTGACAATCTATACATAAAGTAAGGATATTTGTACATAGGCCAGTTTTAATGGTAGAGGTGTGTAATCACAAAGTTTGAAAACTTACTAGTACACAAGTGGTGAAGCTGTAAAACTAGTAATGATAATTGGGTAATTTTTAAATGCTGCTTCTATTGATGAAGTTTTATTTGTGTGTTGACCACGTGCCAAGGCCTTTCTAAGTGCTTCATAGGTATTAATTCTTTGAATCTTCATACCAATACAAACATTGTTGGAATAGGTAGACTGTTCAATTTTATAAATGAAACTGAGGTCCAGAGAGGTGAAGCGATTTACCAAAACCTCACAGCTGGTAGCAGAGCAGCCTGATGTGAATGCAGACAGCATCAGTCCAAGGCTCAAGCTGTTAATCTTAACAATCTCCTGCCCATTCTTAGTTCTGGAATGGGCTAAGACTCTTTTTTCTCCCTTCTTATGTTCCATGACGTAAGTATGTTTGTCAGATCAGACTTTAGTCAAGGATTGGCATCCATAAAAATAAAGAGGGCTTATGCCAAGGTATGGGCTTCCCTAGTGGCTCAGCTGGTAAAGAATCCCCCTGCAATGGGGGAGACCTGGGTTCGATCTGTGGGTTGAGAAGATCCCCTGGAGAAAGGAAAGGCTACCCATTCCAGTATTCTGACCTGGAGAATTCCATGGACTGTATAGTCCATGAGGTCACAAAGAGTTGGACAGGTCTGGGCGACTTTCACTTTCATGTTCCATGAAAATCAGCTTTCAGGACTCAGAAAAAAAAAAAAAAAACCTGGAATTATAGCAATGAAAATCTAACTGCATTATTAAGAAAACAGGAAGAGAGAAAGCAAGATGCTTTTGTTTTAGAAGCAGTTAGAAGCAACATAGGTAGTAAACTGTTGTAAGCCTCTGCTGTTTTATTACCAGAATGCTAGTGGCCTGGAGCTATAAATCGTAATGACACAGGTTTTAAAGTCAGACACACCAGTAGGCTCATTGCCAACTCAGGTCAGTGACTTAACCCCTGCTTCTTTATCTCAAATTTCCTAGGGCTGTTGTGACAGAGTAGAGGTTATAAACATGAACTCCGAAGATAAAACACTTAGTTCAAATCCTGGGTCTGCCATTTGCTTGTGGTGTGACCTTGGACAAGTTACTTACTCCCTCTATGACTCATGTACTAATATAAAATAGTTTTAATAATAAAACCCACTGTATAGTGTTGTTAACAAGGGTTAAACAAATTAATATTTGTTAAGCATTAAATAAAGCTTGGTGCATAGTAAGTACTATGCAAGTGTTTGTTAAATAAAAATAAAGAAATCAATAAATCATATAATTTGAATTGACATAAATCATTTATATAGAGCAGTAGAGTATGTGAAATGGAGACATCAATATGTGTTAACTATTCATTGGCAGGGACTAATCCCATATGACAAGTGTTTTACAATGAAAATGCTCTATTTTGTATTTTCAGCTCAGTTCAGTTGCCCAGTCGTATCCGACTCTTTCAGACCCCATGAATCGCAGCATGCCAGGCCTCCCTGTCCATCACCAACTCCCAGAGTTCACTCAAACTCATGTCCATCGAGTCGGTGATGCCATCCAACCATCTCATCCTCTGTCGTCCCCTTCTCCTCCTGCCCCCAATCCCTCCCAGCATCAGGGTCTTTTCAAATGAGTCAGCTCTTCGCGTCAGGTGGCCAAAGTATTGGAGTTTCAGCTTCAACATCAGTCCTTCCAATGAACACCCAGGGCTGATCTCCTTTAGGATGGACTGGTTGGATCTCCTTGCAGTCCAAGGGACTCTCAAGAGTCTTCTCCAACACCACAGTTCAAAAGCATCAATTCTTCGGCGCTCAGCTTTCTTTATAGTCCAACTCTCACATCCATACGTGACCACTGGAAAAACCATAGCCTTGACTAGACAGAACTTTGTTGGCAAAGTAATGTCTCTGCTTTTTAATATGCTGTCTAGGTTGGTCATAACTTTCCTTCCAAGGAGTAAGCGTCTTTTAATTTCATGGCTGCAATCACCATCTGCAATATTTTGGACTTTAAATACTTTTTTTTTCATTTTTGGTACATTTTTGTCATTGAGTATCTGACATATATATACACCCAACATAGCTGACATATATATTTTGGGAATTACACAAGGTCCTAGGGTTGTAGCTGAATAAGAGACAAAAGGTACCCCAAGTGAGGTTTAGTCTAAGGAAGATATTTTAATCTTGATTTTATGTAGGAGAAAATAGAGGCCCAGAGTGGTTCTCATCCAAGGTCACAAGCTGGTCGATGAGACGCATGTTCTACTCTGTCTGGCTTCATGCTGGTGCCCTTCGCATTTCCCTGTTCTACACTTTCTCCTCAGGTGTCAGCATACATCCTTCACTACTCTCAGTTTTGCTCCTTCTGTGTTGTGGGTACTGCAAATCCTCTCTATACCTCAAAATTATAGGATTTAAGCAACACTTTTCTTTTACCGTCAACAAGAATTGATTTACATTTACTTGTGTATTCATTTCTTTACCCACCCATATTTATCACCATTAACCTGGGGCTAGATCACTAAGATAATGAAGATATAGTGATTCCTCATTATTCATCGATTCTAGATTTGTGAATTCGCCTGGTGGCTCAGATGGTAAAGCATCTGTCTACAATGTGGGAGACCCAGGTTAGATCCCTGGGTTGGGAAGATCCCCTGGAGAAGGAAATGGCAATCCACTCCAGGACTATTGCCTGGAAAATCCCATGGACAGAGAAGCCTGGTAGGCTACAGTCCATGGGGTTGCAAAGAGTCGGACACGACAACGACTTCACTTTCACTTTCTTCTTGTTGAAACTTATTTGTAACCTCCAGTCAATACTTATGGTACTTTCATGATCATTCACAGACATGCCCTGCTAAGTCACTTCAGTCGTGTCCAACTCTGTGCGACCCCACAGACGGCAGCCCACCAGGCTCCCCCGTCCCTGGGATTCTCCAGGCAAGAACACTGGAGTGGGTTGCCATTTCCTTTTCCAATGCATGAAAGTGAAAAGTGAAAGTGAAGTCGCTCAGTCGTGTCTGACTCTTAGCGACCCCATGGACTGCAGCCCACCAGGCTCCTCCATCCATGGGATTTTCCAGGCAAGAGTACCAGAGTGGGGTGCCATTGGCTTCTCCGACAGACATGCCCAGAGCAGTGCAAACTCTGAGTAGCCTCATGTTCTCAGCTGAGGCTGAACAAGCTGACTGCTTGAATCTATTTCAGCTCTCCTATTGTAAACCAGCATCCTTCACATGGTATGTTTAGTGTCACAGGATATGCACTTTGGGGCTTTTTGTTGGTCAGTTTGCTGTTTGAAAATGGCCCCAAACATAATGCTGAAATGTCCGGTGTCCCTAAGTGCAAGGCTGTGATGTCATGCTAGATAAGCTTTGTATGGGCATGAATCACTGTGCTGTTGACTATGAGTTTAATGTTAATCAATCAAGAATAAAAATTAGGTAAGCTTCCCTGGTAGCTCAGATGGTAAAGAATCTGCCTGCAATGCAGGAAACTTTGGTTCAGTCCCTGGGTTGAGAAGATTCCCCCAGAGAAAGGAATGGCAACCCATTCTAGTATTCTTGGCTGGGAAAGAAAAGCCTGGTGGGTTACAGTCCATGGAGCCGCAGAATCGGACACAACTGAGCAACTAACATTGCCACTACTACCTTGAAACAGAAACACACTAAACAAAGTATGCATTGACCGGTGGATGAAAACATGACCACAGGCTCCCAGAAACCTGACCCTATATTTCCCAGGAGCAGAGGTTCAGTATTTGCTAATTTATTGTTTGCTGCAACTTTATAGAATATATAACTACTAGGAACAATGAGAATTAGCCGTACTTTTTCTCTGTTCATAGGCCATTTTCCAACAACTGACGGCTGAGCAAAGTTAATAGAAAAGTGACAAAAAGTGGTACGTAAATGATTAAAATATATAAAAAGTGTTCAAACTCACTAATAATCAAATAAGTAAAAATCAAAACAATAACAAAATACAATTTTTCCCATTTAATTAGCAAATAATGAAAAATTAGAATAACCTTAAGTTGTGGCAATAGTACAAAGAGATGAGCATTTTTCTATACTACTGATTGGTATATAAATTATTACAACATTTTCAGAAGGCAAGTTCTCAATGTATATTCCAAGAACCTCAGAAAAGTTTCATCTTTTTTTTTTTTTTCAATAAAAATAATTCTGGATCTAGGAACTGACCTTAAGGATATAGTAATCAGAAGTTTTAAAACGTGTGTGTCCAAAATGTTCATTAAGTTATGTATAATAATGACAAACTGAAAACCACCTAAATAGTTGACACTGTAGAAATGGTTGCGTTAAAAACAGGCTTTGTCTATATGAAGGGATAGTTCTGTAGCCAATAAAATTAATAAGATTTTGCAGACATTTTAATAATACTGGAAAATGCCTGATACAATGTTCAGTATAAAAAATAGATTAGAAAACAAATGTTTACCAATATATAATAGCTATATAATAACACACAAAAGAAATACTGAGAAAATACATCACAATTGATCATCTTGGAGTGATAGTATTACAGTTTCACAAAATCCATTTCTTTACAGTTTTGAATTTTCCAACTTTTCTACAGTGAATGCCACAAAAAGCAGAAAACTTACAGACATAAATTCTCCGTTTTGTACTTCAAGATCATAGTATCTCTTTTGAATGTAAGACAATAAAACTGTTTAATGCATTCATGAAGTGGCATTACTATAAATGAGTCATCTTATACTCTAGCATTTATGACCATATGTTTCACATTTTCAAAATTCCATTAAACATAACTACAAGTCCTTATACATAGATTCCATAGAGTATGTTTAAGACCTTAAACTACTTCAAAATAGTTATGAATGTGTCATTTCTTGTCTATCTCATCACAACCAGCTAAGTACTAATTCAGAGACAATGCGGATGAACCTAGAAATGTTAATAACTTCATCTCCATTAGCATGCCAGGTATACAATTGGTCTGTTCTTTCTTCACAGGACACCTTCACAATCACTGGACAGTCGTGTTTCTACCAATCTCTACCTAAAGATTCAGACAGGTTAAATCAGCCTCATTCTTGGTTCTGAAATCGAATTCCATTTCCTTGTCAGAACTGAAGTTTTCTTATCGAGAACCCTAGTCTCATTTAGTTTCCTCCTACTCAGAACTTGGTTTTACTCCTTCAATTCCAGCTACTTTATGAATAAGACTTGTTGAATCAACCAAGAATCAAAGCTCTATGACCTGCCTATTTCCTTGATCCCACACTATCTTCTGCCATACTTCTTTTCACCATATCAGCCATTTTAGCTAAAAGGAAATAAGTGGCCTAGATCAGAGCCATATGCCATGATACTATGAGTAGGATTGCTGGTTTTCTTACATAGGGGTCAACCCTACTGCCCAGTCCCTACTGCCCTCAATCCCAAGCCACTAGTCATAAACCAAATCTCTGTGTGCTCTGCTCCAGCATCGGTAAAAAGCAAAAGAATTTGTCGGTTATCAGTCAACTAATGCTTAATTCTCTAATTACTTAAAAAATAATACAAGAGTAGGAGAATTATCATGATGGAATTTTGGAATGGATGGGAAGAATATCCATAGAGTCTAGGTTTTGCTAGAATTCAAATATATGTGTAGTTATATATACAAATAACATAGAGGTATGTCTAAATAGTCATATATCCATTTATTTCAAGTATCTGGTTGATTGCTAATTTGGTTCTAGTGAAGCCAAGGTTGTACACAGTAACAGTAATTACCTCTCCTGTGTTGCACATCAATGCTATAAGTTATGAGAATTAAACGGGAGAGATGAACCTGAATAAGGCAAATACATCAGCGCTCCTGAAGCACCTCAAGGCATATGTCTATGATGGGAGTTAGAATAGTTTTCCTCATATAGTTAGAATAGCTTTCCTCATTTCAAATCTCTGAAAACAGATCATCCTCCTATGTTATTCACTCCTTCAAAGAGTTCCTCACAAATAAACACCTAATTTATGCACCCAATTATGCAGGCACACATTCATATTTATTCGTTCATTGAATAAACATATATTAAGCACCTATAACCCTGGCAATTTCTATGTGGCTTCCGCATAAATTGCCAATCTGCTGACATAATGAGTTTGCCACTGGCCCCAAGCTGATAAGATAAGGATGTTCATTTGACCCAATGGAAGACATTGTTTTTCTTAATGTTTGTAGGAACACTACTAAAACAGTGTCATGTGTTTACACAGATGTAGGAACTTGTTAGAACAAGAACCAGGTTTCTTTACTCTTTAGTCTGCCACTCCCATGCTGTGTTTGAATGTTTGAGAGCAGAAGCTGGAGGGAGCTAAAGGGCTTTGCATAATGAAAGGATGTGCCTTGCAGCTCTCAGGGGAGCAATTCAGGAGGCAAACGAAGTGCAGAGGAAGAAAAGAGCTAGGGAGAGAGGCGAGGTTGCACTTTTTATCATGCAACGATTCCCTATGACTCTGAAACAGATTTTCAATTCTGCAGAATCGGGTCATTCTCACGTGCAATCCTGCTGCGCTTGCATTGGACTACGGCCACAACTCCGAGATGACTTCTGCTGTCTGACACAAAATCTAGACCAGTCCAGACTAGTTTCACCATTAGGTGAGATACTGTGTGTAGGCAGGATGATATTACCTCATATGTAAATAGTGTAACAAATAAGATTAGGGATTCAAAATAGCTATTTGTACTGCATGCATCAGCACTCTATGATGCCATGTTTCTACCTGCATACAAATCACGCACTTGCTCTTTCTTCCTTGCTGTCTTTCTTTCTGCTTCAACAAATGGCCAACCATTTTATTAAATGGCCAACCAACTTATTAAAGCAGACAATTATCCCAGACAGTAAACTCTCAGACATGCCTTGTGAATAAGGGTTACAGTTTCTGAAGACTTTGGAATTTAGTTTCCAATTAAAATTCTTTCTTTTCCAGGGAAAAAAGAGAGGCAGGGTTTTGTCAACCTGGATAAATCAAATTGCCCCGTGTGGTACTGGAATACATTTTTGATATATATATATGCGGACAGAAAAAGAGTACGACTTTCTCCAAGTTCCGCCCACTCATCTCCACTGTGATCACAGTAAGTTTTTCAAACAGAAAGCTAGAGGATGAACCTCACTGGCGGCCGGAGGGCCCAGCCTCCTCGCACTGCTCTGGCAGCTCTCCCACTCATCAGACTCTCTGCTGCGGGGTTCTCAGTGTGGACAGTAATTCACAGAGGAGAGCAACTGGCTCCCTCTGCAGAGAACGCCCGGAAGGAACTCCAGGCGCCTTCTCCCCCAGCTGCAGGCTCTGCAGGGAAGGTTCTGCTCAGGACCGCACTGGCCGAGCCTACCAGTCTGCTGGGCCGGGAAGGCACCAGGCACCGCGAGCACGCTGGTGGACACCAAGATGAACAATCTGTCATTTCTTCCTAGACAAATTGACAATATAGCAAGGAACACAGAAGTACCTAAAATAGCAAGGCAACAGGCGCTAGAATGGCTTTCCTCTAGAGGTCGTGTTAGCTGTAGTTTTCCGACACAGCTGCTGCTGCTGCTGCTAAGTCGCTTCAGTCATGTCCGACTCTGTGCAACCCCATAGACGGCAGCCCACCAGGCTTCCCCATCCCTGGGATTCTCCAGGCAAGAACACTGGAGTGGGTTGCCATTTCCTTCTCCAATGCATGAAAGTGAAAAGTGAAACTGTGTGCAATAATTATCGCCTAGCAGGTCAGTTTATCCATGTTGATGAGAGCAAGGAGCATGCTTCACGTCTTTATCTTTTCAGCCCCTAGCACAAGGCCTTGCACACTTCCTCGTGTAATCCAGGTCTCTGTTCACGTGCCTTTTGCTCAGAGAAGCCCATCCATCATTCTTCAATCCTTTACCTCCTTTGTTGTCAGAGTCCCTATCACTGCCTGATATTATACATTTGTCTGCTATCATTATGACCATCAGCATATAAACTGACAGGGCCTTATCAGTCTTTTCACCGCTGTATCTTCAGTGCTGGAACATTGCAGAATGGGTGTTCACTGCATATTTTATAAATAATATTTTACAACAAATAAATACTTGCAGAATGAATGGATTGCTTTAATATTATAAAATAAATAGGGAATGCTATGAAAACTCAATGGAGAAATTCATCTTGGCTACTGAAGGATCAGGAAAGGTTTTATGGAGCAGGGCCTTGGAAGTGTGGGTAAGATTTCAATGGTACTGAAAAGAACCCCAAGGTTGCCAGTGGCAGAACACATTTAGGGACCACAGAGTGGATGGTTGCAGATGAAGTTCTGTTTATACTATAGTTACTAGTTAAATTTAACAGATGTTTATTGAGCACCTGCTATATGCCAGGCACTATTTTTAGCACTCAAGAAATAAACACAGGAGTTAGACACAGTACAACACAGAATAGACCAGCTTGGTTTTAAACTCAGATTTTGTGATTAGGAGACTGGATTTTTAGTCTGTTCTCGGCAGGGTGTCTCAGAAAGCTTGTAAACTAGGGGATTGAAGTTATTAGGTGGAAAACAAAGAAAGGCATTAGCATGTTGAATAAAGCAAGACTAAAGAAGCTCCAATTATCAGAAGAGATTTCTTTCTTCTTGTAATTAAAAAGTAAATATTTCCCAGGCTGGTTCATAAGACATTCTAGAAAAATAACAAGATCAAAATACAATGAATGCCAGAATCTGAGGTTTCATGATAGACCACTGCATTCTTCCTGAAAGATAGAAACCCAAAACCTGCTGACTCTGGGAGGTTAATGATCTGTAGTCCAATGTAGTTACAGGTGATTTAAGTGACAGAAACAATAAAAGACAGTGCTGGTTGCCTTTCTTTTAACAATATTATTACATTTTCAGCCCTCTGGAGTGAGCATCCCTACGTTTTAATCACTTGAAATGGTATTATCAGGTAATGACAGAGATGAAGGCTTTCAGAGACAAGGAATCAGCTTAACCATTCAGTGAGCATCTGGTTCACTCGGGTGGTCCTTTTGCTATGTTTAAGGTGACAGGAATATTTGCATTAAGCATGACATGAAAGAATGGTCAAATATCACAGACTGTATTAAAAAAAGAGAAAGAAAATAAACATGTTCACATTTATACCACAGTGCTCAGTGTTTTTCAGATTTGATCTCATTAACTCTTGGCACAGTCCTACAAATGAAATAAAGGGCTTCTACTCTGCAGATAGGAAATGGAAATTGACAGCTGCCTAAGTCGCTTTGTCCTTGTCGTTCAACTAGACTGGACAGTGCAAATTCTGATAAACACAGTAGCAAAATAAAAATGTAAGCGAATCATGAGGTATGCCACAACCATATTTATTGGGACTATCCCATGAGGAGACGTTCATTTAATCCAAGGTTTTTTTTGTTTTTTTTTTTTAATGAATCACAGTCAAGTATTCTACTGGAGAATTTCTTTAAACACAAATGGTTTCAATTTGTTGATTTCTAGATTTAGATTTGAAAAATGTAAATGTAAGACTCTCAAATCCCATTGCAGGGAGAGACTGTTGAAGAAAGAGAAAACATTTGGTTTTTCTTATTTCACTTTCTTTTTTCTTAATAGGATGTCAGGCTTGCGACATTGCTAAGAAAATACAAAGAACATTTTCTCACTAAATTCAGAATTAGTACCTAGGCAGTATTCTAAGCATTTATACAATGCTTAATGGTATTCTATTATTGCTCGTGTGAGGATGGTCATATTTCATTATTGTTTCTAGGTTTGACCACACTGCACAGAAATTGTGAAAATATTCCAAGCAATTCTCGAGTTGAAAGCTTTAAGTGCCAACAGTATTTGAACTCATCACTTTGAAATAGGTTCATGCATATTTTATTGCAGGGGTCAACAAACCTTTTTTCTGTAAAGGGCCAGATAATAACATTTTGGTTTTGCAGGCCATTCTGTCTCCTGCAGCTATTCCACTCTGCCATTACAGTGCAAAGGTAGCCACAGACAATGTGTAATATGTAAATGGACAAGGATGGTTGTGCTCCAGTCAAACTCGACTTACTAAAGCGGGTGCAGGAGAGGCTAGGCTTGCAACGACTGTAGTTTGCTGAACTCTGAATTATAAAATAGATTACTGCTATAAAATATCATTTAAGCAGAAGACATATTCTGATTGCCTGATTACTAGTTTGTGCAACTAATCTGTTTTCACTGCTGCCTCTTTTATTGGGTTGAGGTCTTTCAGAGCATGGAGTGCATCTGGCTTTCCCTTAATATCCCTGGTATATTAAGGGCAGGACAACTGGGTGGTTGCCAAGGGTTCCTTTTAGGGCATCCATAACGGGGTATTAGAATATCACAGGAATAAATAAAATATATGTGCCAGTAAAGCTGGATTTCTAGAGACTGGCAACTTGTAAATTGGTCTCATTCCCACTAAAGTATATAAAAAAGCCTTCACTGTCACCACTTATCTTTGTTGAGGATACGCATGGCACACACCCCAGGCTGCTTCTTGCAAGGAAAGGAACAGCCATTTCCCTGCACACACAGTGCCCACCCTCACCCAGCTACTAAGTCAGTTGCCTGAAGTAGTAGTCATTGGGAGCTGAAATACTGGAAGTGCCTGATATATGGCATAACTACTGTTTACCAGGAACATGTGATTTATTTTATCATTTAAATTAAAAACCGTCTTCTATGCCTCCTCAGAAGTGATCTGGTTCAGAAAATTGCAATAGCGAGGCAATTACATTTAAGTTGTAAAGCTATATAATGTGTAGTGCAGGTAATAAATCTCTCATTTTAAACATAATGAAAAAGGTATACAAATAATTGAAAACCCTGGCCCTAGTAAGAGGATGTGGAACAAACAATTCATCTCCCCAGGGCATCCACATGTTCCTGTGTGTCCCCGGGTAGGCTTTCAACAAATGTTTGTTGAATGAATGAGGGCAATAGGCCTTTGCTCCACCAGTTTTGAGGGACTGAAGGGCTGACATGGAACATGTTGAATATTAGCAATTTTATGATAAGAGATATAAAAGAATTTCTGATAACATTCCCACTGGAGGATAGCTGTGCAAGGTCAATGTCTCTTAAAATGGTGCTGAAATTCACCATGAGGGAGAGATATCCATGTCCAGGGTAAATATGAAGTTCTACCTTGTTTTTCATCTGGTATCGGGGAGGAAAAGAGATGCTGTGGAAGAGCAGTTTTGGGGAGGATCCTGGAGACCCAGGCTGGAGAAATTATTGGCGTCCAACTGAAGGGACAAAGCTCCATGACAGGTTCTCATGAGTGCCCAAAATGTGTCCACCACTTGCTACAGCTAGTGCCCTAGGGAGGATGTATGCTAACGGGAGAAAATACGGTGGATTTCAAAGTGATTAAGGAAAAGGCATTACAAATGGGCAAACCAAGAAAGGCAACAAAGCAGGGTGAATAACACTGGAGGAAAGGGAATCAGATTTAGCAGTAGAAGAAATAAAAATTTCAATGCTAAATGCCGTTTTAGAAGAAAGAGAAAAGACCAATCCAAAATATGTATGCATGATTAAGATTAATACATTGTTCACCAAAAACACTAGAATTTAATTTTTCAGGCAGAAAAGGAGACAAAAAGGAGCTTTAAAATGTCTTTAAAAATCAAAGAACAAGCACCTCGGATGGTGCACCCCAGGTCTTATTTTAGTCTATATACAGATACGAAGATTAAGGTTTTGTACAGTCTGTTGAGATTCTTTGAAAGAAAGCTTGTTTTAAACAATCAAACCCACCTGACTACAAAAGAAAAAGCTGCAACCTTTCTTTTAAGTGGTTGAGAACTGAACCACAGGAAATCAGCTTAGACTCCTCTAGATCTGAGAGAAGGAACAATCTGCTGAATACAGCAGGCAGGGCGTCCAGGATTAAAAGAGGGAATCAATGAATAGTAGAGTGCAAAATGAAGATAAATAAAGATGAAAACTTTTAAATGGAATAAAGAAAGGGTGATCAAATAGGACTAATGCTCAGCTGATGCTTCACATTTTCATGAACCCAGTAATTTGACGGTTCTGGAATTTCATGTTTACTAATTTGGTTTCTGAATGAAACATAACTAGAGATAGCTTCACTTCTCACTTGGAGACTATATCACGGTATCTGGAGGAAGATTACACTCTGCCTCCGACTCTGCCCTCTCTCCTGACTTGCTGCTGCTGCTGCTAAGTCGCTTCAGTCGTGTCTGACTCTGTGCGACCCCATAGACGGCAGCCCACCAGGCTCCCCCGTCCTTGGGATTCTCCAGGCAAGAACACTGCAGTGGGTTGCCATTTCCTTCTCCAATCTCCTGACTTGACAGGTACCCAAATGACCTTATGATGCTTCAGCTATTTCACAGAGATGGATGGATCACATGCACCCTCCTGAATTCAAAGCATGTGGGAAAAAAATCATGGGCGCTTTTCCTATGTGAAAGAGGTGCATGAACTGGGGAATGAGAAAGCGCAGCTACGCCAAGTGAAGTGAATGTGGGAGAGTTCCAGGGTCATGGGATCCGCTGTTGTTGCACATTATTTAATGAGTCAGGAGGAGGCAAATGGTGAGCATACACAGTGGTCCTCTATCTATCCATGGGACCCGAAGCAGAAAGGAGGGAGGAACATCAGGAGAACAACTTGGCGAGAGCCTGAAGAAGCAGATCACCCCTCTGAGCAGGGTCATATGTGATCCATGAATATTTTCTCAAACTTAATGTGTATCACACTCTAATATGTATCCATACATCGAACAGGCTGAAGCTAAAAACGACCCATTCTCTTCTTCAAGAATTCCACAGTGGCTCCAAGAGAGGGCACCAAAAGCATGGTTTGCATGTGGTGTGATCAAGTACAATGTTAAGGGAGAAGAGGGCTTTCAAAATGGAGAGACTGTCAGTGCGTCCTTTTAGACGAGGGGGAAAGGCTATTTCTAGCAGATTGCCACAAATAGTTTCTCAGTAAAAGTGGGCTATGCCTACTTCAAGGGTCCAGAATGAAAGAGAACTCAGGGAAGCTACCTGTGGCTACCATAGCACAGCAAGAGCAGCTAGTGCGAAAGGCCTTGCAGGCAGGGTGGCAGAGGATTTCAGGCGATGGAAAGCTCAGCTTGGAAGACACAGAAATCAAGAAAATGAAAAGGAAATGATTGCACCTGCTGAAGAGAGGAGATGGGTGGGCTTGTATCAGAGGAAGAGGTCTTCTCAGGCTCTGAGGAGAAGAATATTGAAGGGCAACATCCAGCCCAGTTAAATGGGTTCCACAATGTCTCAACACTGTCAAGTCCTGGGTGACAAGAAGAATCTTTAAGAGCATATCTGAGAAAACCAGGTAGGAGTAAAAGAGAAAAGTGTCACAGGAGCTGAGGGGTACTCAAAGGAAGCCATGAAGAACCTCTTCTCCAAAGTGCATGAAAACATAAAGCCAGAATAAGCAACATGTATCACATCAGAAACAAGGAGGCCAGAGACGCCGTCTGTACAACCGCAAGGGGAGTGCTGCTGGAGAAAAAAGGAAGAAGCTGTTCATTGTGCTCCTGGGGAAGTGGGATGGGGCTGGGGGTATGGGAAGCTACAGGCAGGAGTAGGGATTTTCTATGGTTTGAGGATAAACATAAGTAACATTATCCTTGTGTTAAAGAGCTTGGCAGAATAAAGAGTTTCCACACTGGGAGAGATTGGTCCACCCTGGGGTGAAGCTACTTGGCCACTGGGTACAAAGAGGAGACAGCGAGGGCAGTAAAAGGTGTTGGCAGCAGGCACAAAGAAACTGTGCATCTTGGCAGTGAAGTAAAACAGGAAGTTTTAAGACGTGTGCAGCTCTCGCCGATGCTTTACACAAGGAACTATCGAGTGTTAGCAACACACGAAAACTTTGAAGAAGAAAACACAATATTTATGCACCTGAAATACACCAGTCTGTATGCACTGTCAGGATTAATTTAATAGTTACAAGCTTTTGTGTTAGTTACTACTAAATCTTGCTTTTGGCCCTTTCCACTCTCCTGCCTAGAATATTCTTATCCCAGAATAACCACATTGCTCCCTCTGTGTATTGCTCCTTATTTATTACGGGTCTCCGCTTAAGTTTTACATTCTTGGAACAGTCTTGTCTTCCCCTCTTTTCTTTCACGCTCTCCTTTCCCCTATTTTATTTTTCTTTAAAGTGCTTACAAGATATGTATATTCATTATCTGCTTTCCCACTAACATGTTAGTTCCTTGAGAGCAGGGTAACATCTACCTACCCGAGGCTGTGCCCTCAGAACCTAGAACTGTGGTCAGCATATAAAAAGTACTCCACAGGGACTTCCCCCATGGTCCAGTGGTTAGAATTTTGCCTTCCAGCGCAAGGAGTGCTGGTTCAATTCCTGGTTGGGGAGCTAAGATCTCACATGTTTCATGGACAATAAGCCAATGATTAAAAAAAAAAAAAAAGCAACATTGTAACAAATTCAATAAAGACTTCAAAAAATGGTCCACATCAAAAAATTCTTTTAAAAAAACATGTTCCATAATATTTTTTTGAATGAAAGAACTGATCATTGGCCCCATATTACAAGTGAGAAAATGAACTCAGAAGTTTAGTAACTTGGCTAGGACACAAACAAACGATGGAGTCAGGATTTGAAATCGAATCCTTTGGACTGTCATGTTGTTTCAATTCCTCTGTGTGACCTCTTTAAAAGCAGAGCATGTACGTCTGAAGGGCAGTGTGACACAGTGTCGGCTTCCCAGCCAGACTGGGATTTCAATCCTGGCTCAGCCACTATTTAGCTTCCCACCTTCTTCAGGCTTTGTAACCTCTCTTGCCTGTTTCCTCTCTGTACAACGAAAATATCTACCTCGCTGGGATGTGGAGATTAACACGTATAACGTCTGGCACCTAAGCAATTCCTAGTGAATGGTAGGTGAGACTACTGGAGTGGACAGAATAAATAAAAGAATGAGGTGTTAGGAAGGAGGAGGAAATAGGAAAAGGCTGGGAAGGAAAGGTGAGAACTTCAGTGTGTTCGGCTTTCCTTGAGAGCTGTGGGATGGAAAGAAGCCTTCTTGGTTAAGAAGCAGAAACCAGGCAGCTTTTGTAAAGCTTTGTAAAGGAAATTTATGAGGCCCCAGTTTAGCAATGGAGGAGAGCAGCTGGCCAGCAATAGACTCTGTAGATACCACGGTACTTCAGAACGGTGAACCTTCATAAAGTTGCAGTGATACAGGATGAATAAGTTTAGACAGCTAATGTACAGCATGAAGACTCTACTTAATACTGTACTGTAGACCAGAACTTTGTTAAGAGAGGAGATTTTAGGTGCTCCAACCACACACACACACACAAATGGTAACTATACGGGGAGATGGATATATTAACTAGCCTCACTAGAGTGATCATTTCACTGTATATGTATATAATAAGACATCATGTTGTATACCTTCCATATATACAATTTTTATTTAAAAATTACAAAAAAGAAAGGGTATCTTGACCCTTTATGGTAAAAATGAAGAAAATCAAGGTGAAATTTTAAAAATATATCCTACATTGAGTGTATACTTTAAAATGTTGATTTTATGTGAATTTCAGCTCAATGGGAAAAAAATACAAGACGGAAAAAAAAAAAAACAGGTGAACCCACAGAACATTTGTTGTAATTTAAATCCCTGAAAGTGAGGAAATTGTGAGCTTACATCAAAGGGGGAAAAAGGCTGCCTTTGGAGGCCGTTTTAGGAAGAAGAAAGGGCTGGCTTGACAGAAGCCCTCTGTGTGATTCTGCAGCGCAGGCAAGGAGGCTTTGTTCATGCCCTCAGGAGGTCTCACGGAACCAGGCTGGGGCATAGATACGCAGAATCCCAACACAGTTCTGTTTTGATAAACCCTTTAGCTTCTGAATATATCGGGAAAAGTCTAAGGTAAATAAAATATTTAATAAAATGTCCTTATTAAAAAGACCAAATTATGTAAAACAAGGGCTATTTTCCTTCTGCTCTTTCCCCCTAAATTCCAGGATGACTTTTCTGAATTATCTTTAGGGCCCAACCCAGGATGAAAGAAGAAACAAAGCAACTGACTGGAGTAACAGTGCAGGCAGCTAGGACTCTTGTTATTGTTTGCAGGGACTGGGGGTGGGGTGGGGTGGTTGGCAAGAGAAAGCTCCAGGGAGGAACGGGAAAATGAGGCTGGTAGACTTCCTGTGGAGTCCAGGAAAATGCTAGACAAGGAGAACATAACTTTTGCAGAGAGGAGACAGTTAGGGTCATTTCACTTGAGACTGCTCTAAAATTGAAAGGAAAGTGAAAGTGAAGTCGCTCAGTTGTGTCCGACTCTTTGTGACCCCATGGACTGTAGCCTATCAGGCTCCTCCGTCCATGGGGTTTTCCAGGCAAGAGTGCTGGAGTGGATTGCCATTTCCTTCTCCAGGGAATCTTCCCGACTCGGGAATCGAACCCAGGTCTCCCTCATTGCAGGCAGACGCTTTACCGTCTGAGCCAACAGGGAAGCCCAAAATCGAAAGGAAGGGTGTTAGAAAAAGTGATGGTAAGAGGCAAAAAGCCAAGGCAACAGCCACCTATAAGAGGAGTCTGAGGTTCAAAAGTGGGAACTGGAAGAGCTGGAGAGAGATTAATGACATCACACCATGATATCTGATAACTGAAGACTCTGCTGGGCAAGGACATCAAAGAACCAATAAACTAACTGTCATACAAAAGGCCTGGGTACGAATCTTCAGAAAGGTGAGGAACAAGTGGATTTAAAGGCAGGAGGTCTGGGTTGGAGGAGGAGAAAATGGGATATTACAGGTTAATAGCATAGAGACTGGTAGTTCTTTTACCAATATTTTGACTATTTCTCTGCTAATGTCATTTCAAGCTAGTCACACAGCCTCCCTGACAGTGAAATGGGGTGATGAAGTGTCTAGGTTCTAACCAGTGGGGATGTGTAAAAATCATATGGGCAATTTCTAGGTCTTGTGTTTAAAAGAGGTGTCTTTTTCCTCATCATTCTTTTCTTATCCCCTACCCACGAGTGAGAATGGAACATGCTGGCAGGAGACGAGTCAACCTACAAATTGTATGTGAAATATCAAAGGTCAACAGGATAGAAGTAGCCTGAGTTCCCTCAACCAGGGAGCCGCCAAATGGGCTGCTGCTGCTGCTGCTAAGTCGCTTCAGTCGTGTCCGACTCTGTGCGACCCCATAGACGGCAGCCCACCAAGCCCTGCCGTCCCTGGGATTCTCCAGGCGAGAACACTGGAGTGGGTTGCCATTTCCTCCTCCAATGCATTTAAGTGAAAAATGATAGTGAAGTTGCTCAGTCGTGTCCGACTCTTAGCAACCCCATGGACTACAGCCTACCAGGCTCCTCCGTCCATGGGATTTTCCAGGCAGTGGGCTGCTTAGGCTTAGACCTTTAGGTTTAGGGTGAAACAAACTTTTATTTTCTTTAAGCTACATAATATCCTTAACCGTAAGCTATATTCTATAGTGTAGCTAAAGTGGCTATTATTCTGTTACATCAGCCAAACTAATACATAGATACTAGAGAGAAGGCTTAAATATAAGCCTCTCTTTAACATACTATTTTTAAAATATATATTTGACTCTTACAAAAATATGCAGACCCAGAACTAACCCATCAAAAGGTCTATAAAGCCAGATGTCAATTAAGGAGACTTAGCTGGATACTGATGTGGTGGAAAAATACATGTACGAAAGAAGAAAATGGGCTATTAGAATTAAAAATATTTATTTGCAAGGGAGAACCTTTTGAATTCAATTTGAGACACAGTCTCTTTTCTCACTGCCACAGTAACTTCTGAAATTATTGTTCAAAGTGGAAAATATGGCAGAACAAGTAAGATGCCTATTACAAAAGAAACATTTAAAAATAGAATAGAAAGACCAGAGCAAAGAGGGAACTTCTACCTGTCTTTCAAGATCCTTAGGAGTAGTGGAGGTGATGGAATTCCAGTTGAGCTATTTCAAATACTAAAAGATGATGCCGTTAAAGTGCTACATTCAACATGCCAGCAAATTTGGAAAACTCAGCAGTGGCCACAAGACTGGAAAAAGGTCAGTTTTCATTCCAATCCCAAAGAAAGGCAATGCCAAACAATGCTGAAGCTGCACAATTGCACTCATCTCACACACTAGTAAGGTAATGCTCAAAATTCTCTAGGCCAGGCTTCAACAGTATGTGAACTGAGAACTTCCAGATGTTCAAGCTGGATTTAGATAAGGCAGAAGAACCAGAGATCAAAGCTGCCAACATCTGTTGGATCATCAAAAAAGCAAAAGAGTTCCAGAAAAACATCTACTTCTGCATTATTGACTATGCCAAAGCCTTTGACTGTGTGGATCACAATAAACTGTGGGAAATTCTTAAAGAGATGGGGATACCAGACCACCTGACTTGCCTCTTGAGAGATCTCTATGCAGGTCAAGAAGCAACAGTTAGAACTGGAAATGGAACAATAGACTGGTTCCAAATTGGGAAAGGAGTATGTCAAGGCTGTCTATTGTCAACCTGCTTATTTAACTTATATTCAGAGTACTTCATGAGAAACGCTGGGCTGGATGAAGCACAATCTGGAATCAAGGTTACCAGGAGAAATATTAATAATCTTAGCTATGCAGATGACACCATCCTTATGGCAGAAAGTGAAGAGGAACTAAAAAGCCTCTTGATGAAAGTGAAAGAGGAGAGTGAAAAAGTTGGCTTAAAATTCAACATTCAGAAAACAAAGATCATGGCATCTGGTCCCATCACTTCATGGCAAATAGATGGGGAAACAGTGGAAACAGTGACAGACTCTATTTTGGGGGGCTCCAAAATCACTGCCGATGGTGATTGCAGCCATGAAATCAAAAGACGCTTACTCCTTGGAAGAAAAGTTATAACCAACCTAGACAGCATATTAAAAAGCAGAGATGTTACTTTGCCAACAAAGGTCTGTCTAGTCAAAGCTATGGTTTTTCTAGTAGTCATGTATGGATGTGAGAATTGGACTATAAAGAAACCTGAGCGCTGAAGAATTGATCTTTTGAACTGTGGTGTTGGAGAAGACTCTTGAGAGTCCCTTGGATTGCAAGGAGACCCAACCAGTCCATCCTAAGGAAATCAGACCTGAATATTCATTGGAAGGACTGATGTTGAAGCTGAAATTCTAATACTTTGGCCACCTGATGCGAAGAACTGACTCATTTGAAAAGACCCTGATGCTGGGAAAGATTGAAGGCGGGAGGAGAAGGGGATGACAGATGAGATGGTTGGATGGCATCACCAACTCAATGAGTGTCAGTTTGAGTAAACTCAGGGAGTTGGTGATGGACAGGGAGGCCTGGCATGCTCTGGTCCATGGAGTCGCAGAGTCAGACACGACTGAGTGACTGAACTGAACTGAACTGAGGAGTAGGGGAACATGTTAAATTATCTAACGAAAATTCTCTTTTTGGTAAAGTTGATGGCTCTAAGGTGAAAGTGAAAGTTGCTCAGTTGTGTCTGACTCTTGGCTACCCCATGGACTATACAGTCCATGGATATCTCCAGACCAGAATCCCTTCTCCAAGGGATCTTCCTAACCCAGGGATCGAACCCAGCTGTCCCGCGTTGTTGGCAGATTCTTTACCAGCTGAGCCACAGGATGTCTCTAAAGAGAAAAATAAATATTCAAATCCTTTGTGGAAATAATAGCATACTTAGAAATATCAAATGGGAAGACAAAACAACGAGATGCAAGGAGGAAACAAGACTAAGGCTATACTTTATATCTCACAGGTATGAAGATGAAAATGTGTTTAGACTTTAATTAATCTATTTAAAAGATTAATTTTTTTCAATGGTACAAATCATTAAGAACAAGATAGAGAATTTGATGATAACATATATTAATCTTTCTTTAACAAAGAAATACTATTATTTGCAGCTAAATAAAAACAAAGCAGTTCAAATATCCCCTCATCTGGATGATGTTCTTGGTCCATATTCTTTTAAACAGAAATATTCTGCTTCTGCACTGCTTCACACATCTTTCCCTACTTCTATGGAGTCATTTTATGCTCCATTGAAAACTGTTTGTATCTCCGTTTCCAATCACTAAAATTGGGAGTTCCTTGAGGGCCAAGTCATGTTTTATTTCTTTGTGTCTTCCATTCTTAGCATATCAAACGAAAAAATACTTGAGGACAATTTTGTCTGCTGGGAGGAAAGTGAGATGAAAAGCCAGAAAAGAAAGCCAAAGCTGGCATCAATGGTATTTCAAAAGAGGATTGAAGGAAGTGAGCAGAACACAAATAATAATATTTTGGTAAGACGCCTGCAGTAAAAGCTGCCAAGAACAGCTGTGGTTGGACAAGACTCAGCAAAGCACCCAGGACTACAATGATCCACAACTGCTTACCAAGGATGGTATTTGTTTAGTTTGGCTTCTGATTTCCAGCTTAAGATGTATCATAATGTGACCATATCTGTATGTTCTTTCAAACATCAGGGAAATAAAGTAAGAAAAGCAAGGTTACTATATGATGGTCATTACTCTCTTAAAGTATAAGTTTGAAGAAAGACAGACTAGAAAAAGACCCACTAAAGAACTGATCATTACATATATTATACTATATAAAATATATAATCTTATATAATATATAATTATCATATATATAAATCATTACGTATTCCCTGGTAGCTTAGCTGGTAAAGAATCCGCCTGCAATGCAGGAGACCTTGGTTCAACTTCTGGGTCGGGAAGATCCGCTGGAGAAGGGATGGCTACCCACTCCAGTACTCCTGGGCTTCCCTTGTGGCTCAACAGGTAAAGAATCCGCCTGCAATGCAGGAGACCTGGGTTCAATCCCTGGGTTGGGAAAATCTGCTGGAGAAGGAAACAGCTAACCACTCCAATATTCTGGCCTGGAGAATTCCATGGACTATATGGTCCAGGGGGTCGCAAAGAGTCAGACATGACTGAGCGACTTTCACATTATCTATTTATATATACATCACATACACATATGAAAGAGAAGATAAAATTAAGGGATGGTAGACAAAGCTTGAGGCCACTTAATCCATAGGTAACACTGACATTTTGTTGTAGAGAAGGAATTATAATGTAATATCTTTCAGATAAACTCCTTCTATGAAAATATATGAGCATCCACTGAATGAAAAGGCACTTTACAAATTCCAAAATGTAGGAAGATATCAGCCACAGAACTTCCCTGGCAGTCCAGTGGTTAACAATCTGTGCAGCCAATGCAGGAGACATAGGTTTGCTCTCTGATCAGGGAACTAAGATCTACATGCTATACTATATGACCAAAATAAATAAATAATTTAAAAAATATATCAGCCACCATATTTATGAGATACCAATACTACCCATGATGACCTTACATTACAAAATATAATGGAAAGTCAGTCACAATTTATCAAGAGTGTGCTTGCAGTATTTTACAAATTTGATGGTAATATTTAAGTAAAACCTTTTTCTGCTTTATTAAACTTATAAACAATTCTTAAACAAAATAAACATTTATGTAGAGTTGATCTGAATACTCATTTGAAGTGACAGAGGCATCTAGGAGATACTAATAAGTCCTGAACTGTCTTCTTTATCAACCCCATTGGACTTGTCCTTATTTCTTAATAAATCATATTGGAGTATCTAGAACAATGGTTTTTCAATGTTTTCAAACTGAGCTCCCTTTTACTATCAAAATTACCATCCCCCACATTAACTTTTAATTGGAAAATACACATAAAAAAGCTACTTTGGACTTGTAATTATTTTAAGTGAACATGTTTTATTTAACTACAACAGCATCTACATAGATTTCAAAAAAAAAGAAAAGAAAACTTAAAATATTTATTCACTTTACAACATTCCATTTTTTTTTTGTTTCTGTTTTTGAACAGTAGATGACCAGATATCTTAGATATTTTTAGAATGTTTATATCATTATAAGTTCTGTCTGGATCAAATTGATCATAAGAAAAACTAAAAATTTTAAGAGCTTATATGCTTTATCCAACAACATTTATAGAAAACCACATAATAAGCAATTATTAACTACAAAGTTGCTTTAATTCTACTTTAAAAAAACTTTGCAATTAAATAGTTTTGCTTAGGTAATACATGAAATCTCTAAAAATACAGAAGAAAAAGGCTGCATGTCTTTTGAGTGCCCACTTCAGATATATGCACTTCATCCGAGAATTTTTGATTTCCAAACCTTACTGTTACTAAGCATCTATTCCTTCAATGAGAGTAGCAGGTTTAGTCTTATTAATAATCAAATGAATGAGTTCACTAGTATGCTTGAAAAAACTCTAAAATAGTTTTACTCAGAACTTCTAAGTCCTTCTGACTTAAGTGACTGTATAAGCAATTCAGTACCATTATCAGATTGAGCAAGTATAAGGGAACAGCACAGGTGGAAATTACCTATAGCAGGATATTTGACAGTAAACCAACTCTGGATACAAGACAAAAATTTCTGAGTCTCTAACGCGTCTATTTTTGATAGTGCTTTTCATTGTGTGTGTAAAACTTTTATCACTGATTTTGAAAAGACATGTTCTCACAATATTTATACCATTTCTTCATTTTGCTAGCAGCTACCAGGTACAATCTCCATATTGGGAAGATCCCCTAGAGGAGGGCATGGCAACCCACTCCAGTAAGCTTGCCTGGAGAATTCTGTGGACAGAGGAGCCTGGTAGGCTACAATCTATAGGGTCGCACAGAGTCAGACACTACTAAAGCAACTTAGTACACACACTTGAGGTACTATATGGGGGAGAAATGACACGTGACCCCACTCACCGAGAAGCATTGTTTGCTCCCTAAGCTCACTCTTAATGTAATATAATAGTCTGTGGAAGCAAAGAGTCAATGTGATTCCACAGTTGCTATCTTTAGCATGTGTGAATCTGACTCTAAAAGGAGTTGGTTGTTTGGTCGCTCAGTTGTGTCCGATTCTTTTACCACCCATGGGCTGTAGCTGGCCAGGCTCTTCTGTCCATGGGATTCCCCAGGCAAGAATACTGGAGTCGGTAGCCATTTCCTTCTCCAGGGAATCTTCCCAACCCAGGGATGGAACCTGCATCTCCTGCATTGGCAGGTGGATTCTTTACCACTGAGCCATTAGGTAGGTAAAAAAAACACAAAAAAAAACTTGCAATTTTTTTTTACTTCACAACTCAGTAAGTGGAAAATGAAGACACAGAAGAGGACACTCACATTCTTTTAGAAATAATTTCAGGTAAAATTATAAATTAGGAGAGATTTGGCTTTTGTGCTCTTTTCCTGGATTTCATTGTAGCTCTTCTATAATTCAGACATGCAGGGCACTACTGGGGCCCCATGCACCTTCTATTAGAAACCAAGTCATTCACTACCTTGGCTATGATTGACAACTTCATGGCTTTAAAGCCCTGATGTTAACCATCCCCAAAGAAATAATGCAAAGGATGGGTTTAAATGAAAAGGAATGTGTTCCTAACGTGTTACAGCACTTTTGAACAGCCTTCCAAAGTCACACCACATAAATAACAACATTCATAAGGGTAATCCAGCATAATCCTGCTATATAATTCTTTTTCCAAATTCTAACACATTGCCAAATCATTCTTTAAGTCAAACCCAAGTTTGGTTCTCCTAATAAACCCTTTATAATTAACCTCAGAGCATTTCCCAACCCTGTGAAGGCTATTATTTCTAGCACTCCATAATCCTTCCACATATATAATTTTCTCTGTGTGGGCCTGTAGAGAGGGGGAAAAGGTGAGTGGATAGCAAAGATGTCTTAATGCTGGCTTCACAATTATATGAAATGGTGTAATTTGTGTAAATGTCAATTTGTTTAGTTCTTGGTTCATACTGTCTTTCTGTTAAATAACAAAGGTACCTAACTTTGTGAATTTAAGAGTCCAATTAAATGACAGTATTGTTTGGGTGTTAGTAAATATTCGCTAATGTTGATGACAATAAGCGCTGTGTTAATCAGGTAACACACTTCAATTTCTAAGAGGGGAAAAAAGACTCAGTTTTTCAAGCATCTACTTAAAGACAGCACAGCAAATGACCTGCTACCACTGTGCTAAAAAGTCACAGATGGAATATTTTTGTTGGTACAATCTGTGTACAAAGATCACTGAGGACCAAACAGTTTGAACTGTGTTTTTCTGTTGCTGTGGCACATTTTCATGTACTTGCCCTCTACCTCATTTCTGTAGAATTGGAGAATAGACAGTGTAGCTATCTGATCAGAATTGGGGCTAGCCTGTGTCAATGGAGGAGAAGGAAGCTGAGGCAGTGGTTAGTCTGGAATTGTGCCTGATAGTCACACTTGAATTGTAACTGAGCTAACTGACCACAAATCAGACAAAAGCTCATGGCATAAAAAGACTGGAAATGGTTGAGAAACATAAGAGAAAAGTTGATATTTTTTAAAATATTTAAGTATGTATAAATTATCACCCAAATTATTTTTTCATTTTATTATAATGAGTGCTGTTCCCCCACCAATTCTGAACAATTTTAAGAATTTGTAATGAGTCAATACTTATGATAATTAACAAAATACCATTTTATCAGTTAAGGAAAAGTGTAGAAAAAGTTTAAGGTGCGTAAAAACTGGTGGGTTTAACAACAATCACAGAGCTAAATCTAATAGTTATCAACTGGCTCTCCACAAAAATGTATTTATTTATATAAAGAATGCATAGACCCACTATTTACAAATAATAAAATATAAATATTCTTTATTATAATTCCATTTAATGAATTGATTCTCACAGAATTGATTATTAATTGAGTTTTGCCTAAGTTTTGTACCTATCACCAACGTCCGGCTGCAAATGATAGATGAGTGTAGTTAAGATATGAATACTGGCTGACATTTTCATTTAAGAAAATGGGTAACAGGGTTTCCCAGATGGTGCTAGTGGTAAAGGATTCACCTGCCAATGCAGGAGACATGAGACATGGGTTCGATCCCTAGGTCAGGGAAGATCCCTGGAATAGGAAATGGCAACTCGCTTCAGTATTCTTGCCTAGAAAATTCCCTGGACAGAAGAGCCTGGCAAGCTACAGTCCACACAGCTGCAGAGAGTCAGACATGACCGAGCAACTGAGCATACACACATAGGTCAAAGGAAAATGAAATATCAAAAACATGCTGAAACTTCACTCATCCGTCAATGACATGAATGACTCCTCTGCTAAGTAGGATAAAAATTTTGAAAACCAGAAGAATATTTATTCAGCTTCTTGTGTATGCACACTGTAAAAGCTACAGAAATGATTTAATTTGCATTATTCGCATTTTTCCATTGCTTTTCTACTGTACGATCTATAAAATAATAAATTGATAGCCCTGATGTGGGGGTATTTGCCAATTTCTGTGGAGCAAATAATCCCACCAGGGCTGGTAAGTTAATATAATTTTATATCAATATAATATTTATGGGAATAACTCAAAGTACACAATAAACATACAGCAAAAGCAAAAGAGCTCTGATGATAACCATCAAAATAGAGTCAAACAGTATTTTTAGAATTTCTCTGTTTTGATGATTATGATGTCATTTTTAAGATCATTTAAAAATCAAAATGGAATAGTTATAGTTCAGGCATCCAAAATGAAGCCAAGTTACCATCGTAGATGTGGTTTCAGACACCTTTCTTCATCACTAAGAACTTGAATTTTCTCTAGAACATATCAAACTCAAGGAAAACTCAAGCCACTTCAGACCCCAACCAATCCTTGCTTAACGAATTCTCTTACTGCTTACTAGCTCCAATCCTAATTATTGAAAACAATTTATGTAACCTTGCAGTTCTTTGCTTTCATCAGCCTCCACCATTTTGTAGTCAGGGAAACACAATTTCAAGGGCTTCTTAAATCTGTCGTCTCCCAGGTTTTGTCTTAACAAACCCCAAATAAATGCCTCTTTACTTCAATCAGGTCTGTTTCTGAAATTTTGGTTAAGAGTTACAACCAATATTTTCACCCATATGTCCTCAGACCTTTGGAAAAATGAATGAAGGTCATGTAGTACTCTGACATACACTCTTTTATACATGCATAATTCTATTATTCAAGAATTCTAAGGTAATTGACTTTGCTACTCCATATAAAGCATAAAATTGAAAACTGGAGAACTAATTGAGTACCAAGAATAACCACAAAAATAAAGTTAAAAAAATCTTTGCATATGGCCAATATGCATTTAATACTTTGGCAAGCATTTTGTGGTTTTGTAAATATTACATAGACAATATAAAGGTAATCTTTATTAAAAGCAAAAATATATATACGTATATTATAAATGTTTTTACTTTTAAGGCAATACAAATAAAAGCTGTACAATGAAGTTTTTTGGATTAAGATTATATTTTATACTTAGAAAATTAAATTATTTCATTTCATATTTAGAAAATTAAATCACACCCATACAGTTTTCTGCAAAGATTAAAATCAAGCCTAGATTAAGAACTGTAAATCAGAGGAGAAAAAGTTTCATTGAGCAGATCATTTGATGCTTCCGTAGAAAGGTCCCTCTGTCCTTGGGATTCTCCAGGCAAGAATACTGGAGTGCGTTGCCATTTCCTCCTCTAGGAGATCTTCCCAACCCAGGGATTGAACCTGTGTCTCTTGTGTCTCCTGCACTGGCAGGCAGATTCTTCACCACTGAGCCACGGGGAGAAGCCATAGAAAAGTAAATGTGCATGGTTAAAAATTCAGGTGCTAGTGAAGTGACCAGGGTTTGAATGTGGTTCTGCCCTTACTAACAATAGGACCCAGGAAGACATTAGCCTCTGAATTCCAGTTCCTTCATGTGCAAAATTAGGATTAAAAGTAACAGCTGTTAAGTGTATTAATGCATGAAAAGTATAGCAGTAAATATAATTTTTTAAAAAAATCTCACATTTCTTTTACCATTTGAAAGGAAACCCACCCTTCTAGTGAGTTTGGAACAGATTTTGTCTCTTAATTGGAAACTTTAAGAGATGCTAACTAGAACACCAGAAAAAAATTTTTTTTTTTTTAAAAATTTATTTTTTAATTGAAGGATAATTGCTTTATAGTATTGTGTTGGTTTCTACCAACATGAATCAGCCATAGGTTTACCCCTCTCACTTGAACAGCAATTGTTTTTTTAATGCATATTCTTATTTATTACTTGTTTACTGTCTGTGCTGTGGGCCTGGGCCAAGCACAGGCCTCCACCCTGCGATGCTTCTCCTGCTTGTTACCCTTTTTCCTTTCTGGATCCCATATTCTGAGTATGTAAGTATACATTTTCAGCGCAACCAACTGCACTATCTTCTTTCTCGCTCCCTTCCTCCTCCCTCCTTCCCTGACTTTTAAACCTCAAGTTACTATTTCTTCTAGTACACTGTCCTTGATAAATGTTATAGAAAACTGTCCAGAAATACCTGTGCCAACACCGTACTTCTCTGTGCTGGTATTTACACAAAAGTCACCCTTTATTGATGTTCTGATAGTGCCTAGAATTCAGGAGAATAAGTCCAAAAGACATCAAACACCTGCTGTGACTCTTTCCCATAAATCCTGTGGTGGAGTGCACTCATAAAAGCTCTCACGGTTCCATTAAGATGGTCAAAGAGAGAACTCTGCAAACGGCTGATGCTAATGAGCCCATAGATACTTTTAAAGCCTGATGTGGTCAATCAAAGGGGAGGCAGCTGCCAAGACACCCTCTTCTCTGCAGCTCTGAAGCACTTCCTGCAGGGAGGTGGGCCTGGCTGCTGGTGCCACAATGCCCAGCCTTAGGCCTCAGTCATAACAATGTCAGCAACTCTTCCCTGCTCCTTTTACTCTAAGAAGAAAATACAACTCAGAAAAAAATTAAGGGGTTCAGCTTCAAAAAAACTTAAGAGGACAAAACTTTGATTATCTGTCCTGCATTTTAAATACAAAGAAAACAATAAGCCAATACACCTTATTTACTTTGAACCCAATCCATGTAATGAGTGTCAAATTAGCACCTCTCATTTGAAATGGAATCTATGTGCTATTTGATTAATTGGCAGTAGACTGTATATTTTCTGAATTGCATGAAGACAGTTAGGAAATGTTTTCAGAAGTCTGAGAAGTGATGCTAGAATGAGAAAGATTGTCAATGCTGTTTTCAACAAGAATTATGGGAAACAATATGATCTAACAATACAAAAGTACAGGATCCAGAGTCACGCTGACATAAAGACCAAAAGCTGGCCCCATTACATATTAGCTTTGTGATTTGGGGCAACTACTTAAAATCAGCATCATATACCTCATAGGTTATGCCAATTAAGTACAATAACATGTGTAAAGTGTAAGTGCAGTCCCCACTACAGATGTTTAATAAAAGCGCAATTAATGCCAGTTATTACTGCTATAAGAATGGAGAGTAAACTCTGGAAATTCTTACTTCCATATCTGTTGTATTGAATCTTGTGATGTTCCCTAAATATTGTTCCCCTGCCTAGATCATGAGTATCAAACAGGTAGTAAACTGAACGTGGCCTCAAGAAGAATTTCACTGGACTAGATTTGCTGTTCTTATTGTTACTATTAAATCTAAAGTCTTTTGGGGAGGTATACTCTAGATCCACCACTCCTTCTCATCATACACTTGGATCCTTTCTCATAGACCTACGACTTGCCTGGATCTGAAGATTTATCTGGATTTTCATCTCTGATCTAGATTTTTTCAGACTTCTATCCCACTCTACCAAAAACACAACTGTCATATGTCTCCTTCCTCTTGAAAGCTATTCTCTGCTCATGTAGTTTTCCAAAATAAGTATTAATAAAATTTGTGTTGTCTCTCATTAGAGCCATCATTATAATAACAGCTAACACTTCCTGGGCACTTAATAAAAATCAAGTACAGTGAAAGCATTTTGCCTGTATTCACTCATGTAAGCCACAAAGTTCCAATGTAGATATATTTTTTACCAGTGTTTATAGATGAGGACGGCTTCCCAGTGGCTCAGGGGTAAAGAAACTGCCTGCCAATACAGGAGACACGGGAGATGCAGATTCGATCCCTGGGTCAGAAAGATAGATCCCCTTGGAGAATGAACTACTACTCTAGTATTCCTGCCCAGAGAATCCCATGCACAGAGGAACCTGGCAGACTACAGTCCATGGGGTCTCAAAGAGTCAGACATGACAGAGACTGAGCATGCATGCACGCATAGATGAGAAAACCAAACGTTAGAGCTACTACATTGCTTGCTACTGAGTAGACAATCTTTGAAGAGAATATAGGCAATCTGAGTCTAGACATTGTATTTTTAACTAACAGACAGACTAGAAGGCCATTTATTGTGGATTTTAATAGTCATTCTGAAGGAATCATCCCAAAGTGATTATATTAATGGTGGGAGTTTCAGTCATGTGGTAGAAGATATTTTCGGACAGAAAAGCCTCTTAAAATATACTCCCTAAAAGTGTGCACTTTGTGTTGACAAGTAGGGTTGACCTTACCAATTTTAAAACACAATTAGCACATAAATGAGACAAATGTAGATATTTACTTTTATAAATAACATTTCATGACATCAAATGACTATATATTTTATATTTTTAACATATTCCAGACAAATCATCCCTTCTAATTCTTCATTCTTTTGTGGCTTTCTTTAGAGATTTTTAGTTAGAATACTCCTTTGTGGTAATGAGATATTTCAGAATGTTCACTTATACATTTCAGATGAAGACAGCATTGAAGATAATTTTTTAACACCATAATAAGTACATGAATATTCTATTTATTTTCTAACATTTCACCGTTAATAGGACAACATACATTAACTCTTTATCCAACCATCATCACTTATTTATACTCCGTCCTCATTAAACTGTCTTTTTTTATAGTTCTAATGTACTATGGGTTTCCCAGGTGGCACAGTGGTAAAGAATCCTGCCAGTGCAAGAGACGCAGGTTCAGAAAGAGCTCCTGGAGAAGGAAATGGCAAACTACTCCAGTATTTTTGCCTGGGAAATCCCATGGACAGAGGAGCCTGGCAGGCTACAGTCCATGGGGTGGCAAAGAGTCAGACACGACTAATCGACTAAACAACAACAATAACGTACTATACTTTGAGTGCATTATCTATTTAATCAGGACATCCTAAAATGTCATCAATTAAAATAATTCACATGATTTTCTGTTCTTTATCTGTGAAACCTATAAACTAAAAATGCCAGATGGAATATTCTATGGGACTTGTATATGTACATTAATGGTATACAAACATAAACACTGAAAACACTAAGATGTCCTCAAGCATGATACCATAAATAACTCAAGCTAAAAGACCGTCAGAGGCGTATTATATTTGGAGGGAAAAAGGATTACCTGAATCTTACATAATTTAAAATACCTTGAAAATCAATCTATTTCATTTTTTTTTCAAATAAACGATATAATCATGGTCAAAGCTACTTCTAACAGAACTAAAACTAGACTGAGGATCTTCTGGCTCCTCAGTTGTGACTTTTTCAATTACAACAAACTGAAGGAATTTGCAGTAGAGTCTCATTCTCGCAAATTCAACTGATGCAATCAGGAAAGCAACATCATAGCAAACCTAAATATTTTTCTTTCACAATAGCTCTCAAATACAAGCAGCTATTCACTGATAATCAAATAAAGAAACAATATTCCTTTTTAACACCACAAAGGAGACATAAAGGTTATGTGGGACTTACTGTATATACAGTGTAGTAGTGTATTTTATAAGTACAAGAAGCAAATTTTGATGAGTATTTTTCTAGATATCACTGTGCAGCCTGGAACATGACACCTGGGAAAGAGATGGCTCCCTACATTTTAGGACCCAGGCAATGAAGGTATGAGGTGTCAGGAAAAAATTTGATAACATCACTTGGCTATCATTGTGGACAAGAGAAAGGCACTAAATGAATACATTAAATTTAGTTCTACCTAATGAAGACACACAAGCTGGAAATATCAATAACCTCATATATGCAGATGACACCACCCTTATGGCAGAAAGTAAAGAGGAACTAAAAAGCCTCTTGATGAAAGTGAAAGAGGAGAGTGAAAAAGTTGGCTTAAAGCTCAGCATTCAGAAAACTAAGATCATGGCATCCAGTCCCATTACTTCATGGGAAATAGATGGGGAAACAGTGGAAACAGTGTCAGACTTTATTTTTTTGGGCTCCAAAATCACTGTAGATGGTGATTGCAGCCATGAAATTAAAAGACGCTTACTCCTTGGAAGGAAAGTTATGACCAACCTAGATAGCATATTCCAAAGCAGAGACATTACTTTGCCAACAAAGGTCCGTCTAGTCAAGGCTATGGTTTTTCCAGTGGTCATGTATGGTTGTGAGAGCTGGACTGTGAAGAAAGCTGAGTGCTGAAGAATTGATGCTTTTAAACTGCAGTGTTGGAGAAGACTCTTGAGAGTCCCTTGGACTGCAAGGAAGTTCAACCAGTCCATCCTAAAGGAGATCAGTCCTGGGTGTTCTTTGGAAGGACTGATGTTGAAGCTGAAACTCCAATACTTTGGCCACCTCATGCAAAGAGTTGACTCATTGGAAAAGACTCTGATGCTGGGAGGGATTGGGGGCAGGAGGAGAAGGGGATGAAAGAGGATGAGATGGCTGGATGGCATCACCGACTCGATGGACATGAGTTTGGGTAGACTCCGGGAGTTGGTGATGGACAGGGAGGCCTGGCGTGTTGCGATTCATGGGGTCGCAAAGAGTCGGACATTACTGAGCAACTGAACTAAGAACTAACTACCAAATTTGGCCTGAAAGTTTCTAGTGGGCTGCAGGGCTCTACTGTTTTTCGTTATTCAGAATACAATGGTAAATAAAATACATATGCAATAGTAAACAAATATAAAACAGTTGCAAATTGTGGTATGTGCTATGAAAGGGAAAAAAGGTGCAGAGAAAGAAAATAATGGGGATGTGGAGAGTGGTGATTCACAGATTTTTATCCCAAGTGAAAGATACATAAAACTTGTCAAAAATTGTAAAATATTTCAAAGTTACAGATGTAACATGTACTTATTACCTACATTTAATGGATATTAGTATTTAGCATATTAACTTTAGATTCCTCCTTTTGAAATATAAATGAAAATGAGAAAGTACAGTTAAAGCACCCACCATCCATTCTTAGACCCTTCCTTTCTGGACTTCCCTGGTGGCTCAGATGTAAAGCATCTGTCTACAATGTGGGAGACTTGGGTTCGAGCCCTGGGTTGGGAAGATCCCCTGGAGAAGGAAATGGCAATCCACTCCAGTACCATTGCCTGGAATGAAAAAGTACAGTTAAAGCACCCACCATCCATTCTTAGATCCTTCCTTTCTAGAGGTACCAATTTTCACATCCTTTTTGATCACCCCTTCCTATGTATATTTTTTGTTTCATAAAATAGATTGTTTTTCTGTGTGCGTTAATGATGTAAGCACTGTCTTGAAACTTGTAATTTTCACTGAACGGTACATATATATACATAAACCTGACTATTCAGTTCAATCTATTACCTATTTTGTCATTATATGAACAAAGCACAGCTTATCCGACCCTATACTGATGGGCGCATGCATGCATGCGTGCCTGCTCAGTTGTGTCCGACTCTTTGCAACCCCATGGACTACAGCCCACCAGGCTCCTCTGTCCATGGGATTCTCCAGGCAAGAATACTGGAGTAGGTGCCATTTCCTTCTCCAGCGGTTTATCCAAACCAGGGATTGAACCTGCCTTGCTTGTGTCTCCTGCCCCAGCAGGCAGATTCTTTACCACTGAGCCACCTGGGAAGCCCATGTTGATGGACAGTTAATGGTTAACTTTTCACTACCAGATTTCCTAGATGTCATGCTCACATAGCATCTGACACTTACAGTGCATTTTGAGAGCTCCTGCCTCAATATATGCTTATCAATAAATGATATTGTCAAACTTTAAAATTTTGCCATGTTGATAGTATGTCATGTGTGAAAGTGTCTTCTTTCAACTTTAATTTCCCTAATTACTAACCACAAAATTGAACATCTATTCATAATTGTATTAGCGTTTTTCTGTGTATTATATATTTATATTCTATGTCTATTTTTTATTGGATTGGCTTTTATTTTTATAAGAGTTCCTTTCATATTGAAATAGTAATTCCTTGTCAGTTAATGAATTACAAATATTTTTTTTCCCTGTCTGTGCCCACTGTTTCACCTTTTTAATTGCATATTTGGTCATATAAACAAGCTTAATATATGCAAATATATATTTCCTTATGCTTTGTGTTACTCGCATCATACCTGACATAAAGATATTCTACATTTTTCTACAAGTTTTATAGTATTTGATTTTTTTTTTTTTACATTTAGATATTTAGTTCATTACTGAACTGATTTAGTTCATTGGGAATTTATTTTCATATATGGTATGAGTCAGGGATCTAATTTTATATTTTTCAATGTGACTGGCCAGTTGTTCAAAGATATTCACTAGAACAGTCTCTGCTTTTCCATCTCATTTGCAATGTCTGCTTTGATGTAAACTAAGTTGCCATTTACATGTTGCTGTTTCTAAGCTCTCCATTTGTTCCATGTGCAGGCCCATGTTCTTTAACCACTATAACACTTTCAGTACTGAGATATGTTAGGGTAAGCACATCCTCCCCTTTCCTTATTCTTTTTCAAAATTTTACTGGGTCATTTTTTAAGCTCTTGACCTTTCACAGAACGGAGAAGGCAATGGCACCCCACTCCAGTACTCTTGCCTGGAAACTCCCATGGACAGAGGAGCCTGGTAGGCTGCAGTCCATGGGGTCGCTAAGAATCGGACATGACTGAGCGACTTCACTTTCACTTTTCACTTTCATGCATTGGAGAAGGAAATAGCAACCAACTCCAGTGTTCTTGCCTGGAGAATCCCAGGGATGGCAGAGCCTGGTGGGCTACAGTCTATGGGGTCGCAAAGAGTCGGACACAACTGAAGCGACTTAGCAGTAGCAGCAGCAGCTTTCACAGAAATTTTAGGATAAATAGTACCTACATATTTTAATGTATTATGTAAAATTTTAATTAAATAAAAATATAAGGAGTAGCATACTTTTAAATCTCATTTCATCTAGCTCTTTTTTTTTTTTCTTTTTTTGCTGGGTTATTGGAAAGCAACTCCAAGATAGTACCATTTTTCCTGTAAAAACTTGGATATATATCACTAACAGATGAAGACTTTGAATCAGCATGCTCTGGATGGGGTGATCAGAGACAGCTACCTCAAAGAGCAGATATTTAAGCTGGAACCTCAAATACCAAGAGTCAGTTATTGGAAGACTCTTCCAAGAAGGATCTTAGAGCAAGAAAGTTTGTTACATTCAAATAACTGAATCAAGATCAGTATGGCTGGAGTTTGGAGATGGAGGGAAGGCAGGAGAGGAGTTGGAAAGGAGAGCAAAGTCTCAGTCATAGATTTTTGGAGGCTGAGGTAATGAATACAACTGAAAGCAACTAAAGGACTCAAATAGGAAAGAGATGTGATCCAATACACTCCTGCATAAAGAAGAGGCTGATTTTCCTCCAAGAGAGGAAGCTCAGAGCAGCTGGCAGGCTCCTGCAGCAGTCCAGAGGAGAGATGCAAGTCGTATGTACTGGGAGTACAATACACAAGGGGATCGGTGGACAGATTTGAGACCTATTATATAACATGTGACTCTAGGGGAAAGACAATAAGACCAAAACAGAATTTTTAAAAAAAATCTTAGGGCTGAAATAAACAGCTCAATATAGTAAGTCATCATTTATTAAGGCTACATGTGAGGTTCTGATTCTAAATTTAAACCAAACCAAACCACACTAAATGAACTGTACTTATATAATGTTAGTGGTATGAGTTGGTAATACCTTTTTTTCCCTAGCTGTTTCAAAGAATGGTGAAGGTGAAAGCATCTTGGATTCTCTCAAGTGTGTTATATTGCTACTGCCTAAATAGCTGCACAGCATCCAATTAAATAGTGATGTTTCTGCCTGGGAAAGCTGTATACAAGCAAATGAAACCAGAAAGGTGCATGTACATGCTGGGAATACATAATTACAGTGGGAACCTATTTAAAACCCAGTTCACCATTACACATATTTGGATATAATAACCGATAAATCAGGATCCTGATATATCACAATGACACCCATCCAAATCATAAATTACAGAGTTAGCCTGAAAATTGGTATTTATTTCCACTAATGTCCATATCATTATGAAGTCCTACAACAAATGCATCTTTTTTTCTTTATGTGATTTATTTGTACTAAAAAAGAAAACTCTTTACAAAGCTAAGTGCTATTTATCAAGGATTTATTAGCAATTGAACCAGCACCAGTCTTAGGGCTGAGACTATATGCTTAAGCTCTATACATCTCCAAAAAGATAAGGTATACACACAAATAACAATGGTGTAAAACAGAATACAATAATTTAAAGAAGGGCTGAAGAGCTATTAGACTGTAAGTTTCTACAGAACTGGATGGTGTCTCCTTTACTTTTGTATTTCCAGCTCCTAGTACTAGTGCTATGGCAAACAGTAAGTACTTAATAAGTGTTCATTCATTCACTTACACAAATATTTATTAAGAGGTTACTAGATACGAGACATACAAAGACCTAGCTCCTGCCTTTGCTGAGCTTACACTCATTCCTTTGAAACTCATTTTGAATGCCCTATTTAAAGACAGAAAGAAGGACATGCAGAAAAGGAAAAGAGGAAAGTAGGGTTCGTGGTGATGAGAAGGCAAGGTAATCTGTTCAATATGATGTCAGAGCTGGAGGGACTTGATGAGTCTGGTAAGTACTCTGTGCTTTGAGATGGAAGAGAAAACAACCCTAGGCACCTTAGGAGGAGGCCGTGTGGCAATAATGGGCAGCCAAGTTGAAAACACCCAGTTTTATCATTTTCCCCAAAACTTCTTAAAGTGTTCAGCTGTTTTGAATAAAAAGGAAATATGGAGTAAAGGATAGGGGAGGAAAATGGTTAAGAGTCCAGGCCTCACCGCACTCTCGGCAAAAAAAGCCAAAACAAAAGAGTGAATATAAAAGGTGCTCTGGAAAGATATGTAAAGATAAAAAGTGGGTATTATGTTGGGGAAAGGGATTCCCAGCTAGTGCTAGTGGTAAAGAGTCCACCTGGCAATGCAGGAGACATAAGAGATGTGAGTTTGATCCCTGGGTCAGGAAGATCCCCTGGAGAAGAGCATGGCAACCCATACCAGTATTCTTGCCTGTAGAATCCCATAGACAGAGAAGCCTGGTGGGCTATAGTCCATGGGGGTCACAAAGAGTTGGACGTGACTGAAACAACATAGCATGCATCCACATGTTGGGGAAAACAAGAGTATGAGATAAAAATATGGGTAGAGGGAGAAATGGAGTGGAAGGAGAAGGGGTATGGTCTGAGTTTATTTATTTATTTTTTTTAATTTAATTTAATTTTTTTTTTAATTTTTTTAAATTTTTTAATTTTTTTTTTTTTTAATTTCAGGTATACACGTGCTTGGTCTGAGTTTAGAGCACTGAGATTTGATATTTCAACGATAGAGCTGTACTGGTTTGTCAAACTATCATGGGTAAAGCTGTGGACACAAGCAGCTATGGGGAGTGGAGAAAAATGATATGAATGGAATAGAAGACTCCAGAATAGAGGTGGTCAAGGAAACAAGAGGCTAATGGTTCAGTCAGCTATCACATGGCTATTCACATCATGGTGGGAAATACTGGGATGGAAAGAAGATAGAAAACCATTGCCAAAGTGTTTGAAATACCAGGAGATTCAGGAAAGAGGATGAGTAGAATAAGAGACTTGGTAAAGTTTTCATAGAGAAAAAACATTTGATATGAGCCTTGTAGCGGGTACAGAACTTCGTAGTCAGAGATTGAGAAGCAGAGGAGAAGAACTTTCAGCCTGAGGGATGGGGAAAGTAAGGTCAGAGGAGGCAGCCATGGTTGACTATTTCTGATTCAATGCACTGGATTTCCCAGACCTCTCAGGCAAAATAATCTGAAAATAATTCCACTGTATATCAGTCAATGGCTTTTATAACACATTCAAGTGAGTATTAAATATTTTCCAAATGGACCACTAACTTGTATCTATTTCTTTCACTCAAACTACTTAAATCCCATATTTAAACTAAACTAAACACTTAATGACTTAACTGGTCCGTGGCTAGTGTCCAGATAGGGACATGACCTACTATGTAAATCTGCAACTGGTTCCAGATCTGATCTTACAATGCCAGGCTAACTGGTTCTTTTCTAGCACAAGGAGATGAAGGGAGTCAGGGTCTGGGAAGGTCTTAATTTAACAGCTTATCAGAGGTTCCTTGCCCTATGTTGCTTCTCTTTTCCTACTTGGTTTCTGCTCTAACTTAAGACCAATTTTGATCCTTGTTCTTAGAACCATATTACCACAAGGTAGGAAGAAGCTTTTGAGGGTCACATGGTGCCTACTCCTGCTCAAAGACTTCCCTAAAACTTCGATCTTCACTTTCTGCCTTAACACACCTCCATTGTTTGAAAAATTATTGATTCAGGGATTGATTGCTACGTTTGTTTTTGCTATAGTAAGTTCTTAAGTTATTATCACAATGCTGAGTAGACACGACCTATAATCTGAGCTGTATTTACCGCCGGTAGTCTATCATTTTGACATGTCTAAAAGCACCTACCACAGAGACTGAACATAAGATACACCATATCTGTCAAAACGGAATCTAAATGTTCAATGCATGTTAACTGCTTGGTAAAGAGAATAGATATGTTTTGGTTGTACTTCCACCACAAAGTTTCACGTCAAGATCTGATTTCCATTGATTTTTAATCTCTAATCCCTCTATAAAATGTGCAGTCAGTGGGAGGGAATTGACATTGGAGGGAAACGGTGACTTGGATGCACGTGGCAGCATATTCACGCCCTATGTATTCAGAGAGAAACTGAGGGAAGTATGGAAGGAGGGAGGGAGGGAGGGCGGGAGACAAACACAGATTATAACTCAGCCATCGGATAAATTAATATACCTCTGAATGTTAACTTCTACTTGTATAAAATGGGTACAATAATGGCTCCTAATCAAACAATGATTTTAGGCTACGCAGTGAACTCAAGAATGTGGAACTGTACATTAGAAACTCTTATCCTATGTAAGACATCCACCATCAGATTTCACATGCCATTTAGAATACCTATCATTTTGCCTTTTGATATTTCCACTTCCTAAATACTATATGTTTATTTGTAGAAAGACTGTGTTTCAGGAAAAATATGTGTTCCTTGGGGGAGGATGCTTTGTCGAACAGCTTCTCATTACTTGTGGGAAGTGCCAAGAACCTTGAAAGGGTAGGAAAAAATCATACCGGCTTCTCTGTAGCTCTCCCTGTGACAGAGCTCAAGTGCAGGCTGATTGGCTATAGAGCCACAGGGATTTGATGAAACAAAGCGTTCCACAGCAATACAGAATCCAGCGGCTTCTATCTCAAGGGAAGTACAAGATATGACCTTGGTTGATCGCGGGCGAGTATGCTAGTTGCCTAGCAAAACTCCAAAGTCCAAGGAAAAAGGCATAATGTCTTTACTGATTTACATTTCGAAGCTTTTAATATCATAATGTGATGTGCTACAAACTGAATAGGCTTACAGAAAGCATGGAATAGCATGGAATTTTCTACTACCATAGATGCTGCCTCGTTCCACATGATTTGTATCAATTCCTATATTTGTAATGATAACAAAATGTTATGTTACACAATATGTTAGTGCTTATAAAGCACTGGGTGTACCTGACATTTTAAATTTGAAAGATGACCTCACAATGAGTGAGATTTAAATAACCATATCTTAAAAGATCTGTGTGAAGCTAAATTTGATTTCCTAATACCACATAAATTTGATAGTAATCAAAAATCCTTCTTTACGGTAATTACTTTTATTTTGAAAGTAGAAAAATATATTAAAGAAATAAGATTCATCAATAATAATACATATTTCTATAAATGACTTCAGATCAGTACATACTTTAATCTAGCTGAAAAAATAAATAAAACATTTTACAAAAATTTGTGCCTCTATTTGGGGCTAGCAAATGATTTGAAATACATTTCAAGAAACAAGAAATCTTTTTAAATACTCTCACATGGGTTAACATGTTCAGATCTTTTATACAGCAAATACTAATAATCTAGGGAGAATTTTTGTTTTTTGATGTTTTGCCTTTTTTTCTCCCACTTTTTCTCCTTCCCCATAACGTTAATATGGTAAACTAAACAGACTGTTAAATCAAAAGGGCACTTTTGATTAAATCAATCATTTAATTGTCTTTAAAAATGAAAAATCTCTGCCAGATTTCATTTAATACAAAGTTCAATCATCAAGTTTGAAAACTAACTATTGCCAACTACCACTGGCAATAAATGATGAGTTGAAAATTTCAGTAACTTCTTGGGTACCACAAAATATGTCTATTTTATTCAACAGGAAAAATAACATCTGTTGGACATAACTCAAAAACTCTTTACTAGCTAACTGAAGCATTGCATGATTTAGTGATCATGCCATTTGCTTACATAAACACAATCTAAACTATAGTTATTTTAGTTTAAATTTAAAACACTTTTTGTGAAATATATAAATATTAACTGAAATAAAAATGAACAAATATGAAATTAATCTATCATTCTAATACTTCAAAAAACCAATTGCTTTCAGTTTTTAGAGTAATTTAATCATTGGAGAAGGAAATGGCAACCCACTCCAGTGTTCTTGCTTGGAGAATCCCAGGGATGGGGGAGCCTGGTGCGCTGCCATCTATAGGGTCGCACAGAGTCAGACATGACTGAAGCGACTTAGCAGCACTTAGCAGCATGATACAAAGACATTCCCTGGCAGTGTAGGTAAAATTGTGTGTTCTCCTTTTCTTAACACTACCTCATGTCTTCATGCTGTGCTGTGCTAAGTCACTTCAGTTGTGTCCGATTTTTTGCAACCCTGTGGAATGTATCCAGCCAGGCTCCTCTGTCCGTCATACTCTCCAGGCAAGAATACTGGAGTGGGTTACCTGTGCCCTCTTCCAGGGGATCTTCCTGACCCAGGGATAGAAACTGCATCTTCTGCATGCCCGCAGATTCTTTACCGTTAGCACCACCTGGGAAGCCCCATGTCTTCATAATTATCATGAAAATACATTAACTGTATCAGCTACCATAAACGTAATGAATCATTTCCCCACTCCTAGACACATGACCTTCCTCTTCCCTGCCCCAATCCCCATTTTTTGGCATTGCCCTCAACCATCAACATTTTCAATTATTTATTTTCCCTGCGTTTTTGATGTTTTCCCCTTTAGACAAATTATCTATAATTGTATAGATGTATAGAGATGAATATCATTATGGCTCTTATATTTCCAAAGTGCTTTATAAATTTCATTGCCATCAATAGCAATATGGATGTACATACAATTTGTACTGTGACCGTCACCAGCACTTAAGTACTGTACTACTATTTTTTATTGGAGAGAGGAATTTCATTCATAGAGATGAAATTTCCACGATTTCATACAATGAAGTCTCACTAGTACTACTTTACTCTGTTATTACTACTGTAATGCTTCAAAATATTTGCTAATTATATTTGCTATCATGTTGATTATCTTTGAAGGTATGTATCTTAATTTATATAAAAAATTTACATGTGTATTTTTGTATGCCATTAGACAATAATGCTTGGCTATACTAACTGCAAATTTCTTTCCAATATAGATTATTTTACTTTGGGCTTTTGGGGGGATCAGGTATGTTTAATACTTTTCTATTATTAAATATTTTAAGTATTTTGCAATGTGACTTTTTTATGTTACTTCAAAGCTCAGATAACAATCCTACCAAACATTTAGCAAATATGTAATTTCCCCCATGATATGAATTTTAAAAATCTTTGTCTACTTACTCCATCTGAAATGTATTTTGGTATAAGTTGTGAGATGGGTTTCTGAATTTTTCTATTTCAAACTCTAGCACCAAAATCATTTATTAAATACTTCCTCCCTCACATTGTTTTATAATGCTCTATTCATATAACATGTATATATAATATATAATTCTTATCTATACTACATTGAGATTTTCTCTATTTTCTTAGATCTAATACAGTACCAAAAATGTTAAACTATATAATTTTCTACGATTATTTGATATCTGGGGTAGCTTTTCAAGATTTATGGCTTCTTTTTAAAAATATCCCTTTATTCTCATTAGCTTATTTTTCCAAATAAATTTTATTATTCCATCACCTCTAAAAAAGTCTAGCTGAGGGTTTTATAAAGATTATACTTTTATATCCACAAATTAATGTGGAAAGATTTAATAGATTTACCTTTATATCCAGAAGCATAACCTGTCTCTTCATTAATTCAAGTACTTTTCTAACTCACAATAAATCGCATTATAAAGACATGTCCAATATTATATAATTAAAGGGCAGAATGAGATAATAGAAAAGGTGAAGACTATGGGATGGGACACATAAATATATGGAGATATATATATATATATATATGTATATATACACATACATGTATATATGTGTGTCTAGTCTTAAATCCTATGTGATCTTGGGCAAGATATTTAGCCTCTTTGAGCCTCAGTTATTTCCTCTGTAAACTGAAGGTAGTGGTTCTTCCAGGATGGTTGTAAAGGGTAGGAATAATGTCTATAAAGCTATTGGATCACAGCATGTGCCCAATAAATGTGAGCTATGAGAATAAATTTTAATATAACATGTGCTCAGTACTTGACATTTTACAAAGTTCTTTCATGTGTATTATCTCACTTGCTCTTTGATCTTCACAAAACCATCTTAGATAATGATGTTGTTGTTATTATCACTGTTAATATTAAGGCCAAACACATAACATACATCTTTAAAATCAAAACACAAGCTCATTTCACACTATCATGACATTTGTAAATATATCTGAAGATCAACCTACATCACACAATTACTTTGTCCCTGAATATTTGATGACATTTTTGTTATAATAATTGTAGATGTCCTCTCATTCTATTTTCTATGAGTTTTGCTTGCTTAAAGGAATGCTGTTGATTTTAGTATATGTGTCTCATGTTCAATAGTTTTATTGAGCTCCTTATTAACTCTTAAAAATATGATTAATTCTCTTGGTTTTCTCGGTAGTCACATTACCAAAATAAATTCTATATTATGTAATGACATATTAATAAAATCAGCTACTTAACTGAAAAATAAAAAACTAAAATTAGTTATTTGTCATCATATCACGATATATTAAAAGCTTCCTGTGGGAAACATAAACTCAAGATTATTTAGCTAGTAATAGTTTCATTTAGCCTGTAGACTGTATTACCTTATGAAATTCCCTTGTCAGTCCTTCAAACCTCACAGTACCTTGCCTGACAGGAAGCTGTGATGCTACAGGGCAGTGGAAAAAGAGAAAGAATACAGCTTTTTCATTTTGTGGGCTTTAAATATTATTCTTAAGGATAAGAGAAGAAAGGGATGTGTAGAAAGAGGTATAAACAGTACTTGCACATTTGGGAGAGTTTTGCTGCTGTTTAATCTCTTAAATCATGGTTGGCTATGCGCTTTCTCAGTGAGCCCAGACTTTCCACTCCCAAATACATCTTCCCCATGTTGTTGTTGTTTTTTTTTTCTCCTAGAGTATCATTTTAGCTATGATGAGGATACATTTTTTGTGCCTAGACATGTCTTTCCGCATCCCAGAGTAGGACATTTCCTTTGAAAAGTAATAATAATAAAAAGTCATTTTTCATTGAACCTGTTGGTTAACACTATCAAATAATCCACTAAACAAAGGAATCCACTGATGCCTCAAAAATCTTTCATTTTTCCTTAATCATGTCTTGCTTTTAGTTCAATTGTACAAGCAAAACAAAATTAGGAATAACAGTTAAAAAATCACCACAATGATACAATTGTTTTCACTGTAGAACCAAACAATCCGTCTCAGTCATGGCTTTTGTACTCACGGGGAAAATGATTAGAAGTGGATGGATTGACACTGTCCCCACTGTCAGCGCTTTCACTGCTGGAAACTTCATCATCTGATTCCCGCACAGAGGAGCAGGGCGAGGAGCCGTCAACTTCTTCAAACTTCCTCTTTAAAATTCCACTCATCGCTGCAGCGCTGTCACATGTACCTGTAACAGGAACGGGAGCAGCGGAGCATTGAAATATTTGACCGCTGGATGTGCAGCCAAGGTCTCTGGAGTCATTTTTATATGGCTTTTTATACATGAGCTGAGTTTTCCCTTGAAAGGATCACTAAGCAGTTTTTTAAAAAATATTTTCAGAAATGAAATTAGATTAAATATGAGCATCTGACCATTTGCTTACCAAAATGTAACAATTTTTTAGACATATTTCATTTTAATGCACTACCCCTATTCCTTTTTGTTGGCAAGTTGAGAAAATCCACTTAAGTCTGTAAAATTCTGTAACAAAGATAAATGTTAATGTTCCCCAAAGTCCTAAACGATTACTGGAAGGAACACGGATAAGTATGCAAAAACTTCATACTCAAGTTTTAAAATGCAAGAAACCCAATTAGCTGAGCACAACGAAGCATATGCAATCAGGTCTAAATTTTAGGTAGTTTCCGCTTAACTATTACAATAAAGTGAAACGCTTCCACATGATACCTGGTTGCTGAAGCTGTTGCTACAGTTTCAGAAACCTCCTAAGGATATTTACCAGGGATAGAGCACTAATTGGGTGGGAAGAGTGAAGAGTGGGAAGTGGAGGTAGTTTCTCCTAAATTCTTTCTCTAGGCTGAATGATGTGTCTTCTCTCCTTGAGCTGCCCTCTCTCCATCTTCAGCATTCACCTTGACGTATGCACAGGGCATAAACTTTCTGCCAATGTAAACATATTTCAGAAATAACTTATCTACATATTAGCTCAGATATAGGTGGATGGTCTAACATTGCTAAATTAAATTAACTAAGCTGAAGGTATTACTAGGTTGATTCCATTCATTCTATCTTCCATCTTATTTATGTCACCTGATTTTTAACTCCCATTTAAGTTCTTTGTTACATTATCTAGGTACTGGCTTCAGAAATTGCTGTAATTACCTCCTTCTCTATGCAAATCACACAGCGCACAGCCTGACCAGATCCCCGGAGCTGGGCCAGCTTTTCAAATTCTATTCGGATTAGCAGCATCAGAACCACCTAAGGGGGAAATCTCAGAAATGCAAACTCTAACTAATGCAAACTCTAAAGCCTCATTCCGGATCTACTGAATCAGAAACTCCCTTGGAGGTTAGGGCCTAGGACACTGCTCTCTGAAGCCCTCCAGGTGATTCTGACACATACTCAAATTGAGGGCCATTTGCCTAATTTCTAGTCTGTTCTCCAGTAGCTCCTTCCTTGAGTGTGGCCACACATCAGCCCCAGAGAGTTACATAACTCAGCACTCAATTCCTAATAAAATCTTCTGCGTCCATCACTGGTGTGACTTCTAGTAAAGTTAAGGACAGTATTAGATGTCTCTTAAGTATCATTAATTTCAATTTACTCTACTCATCTATTCATGTGTTTAGTAACCAGTAGGCATATGCTTGACTCCTTCGGTGGAGTAAGGGGATACAAAAAGGAGTAGAACGTGTTACCTGCTCCCAAGAAGCAAGCATTCACTATGCTGGGCTGCATGGAATTGAGAATACCTCCAAATTCATGTTCTATTGCCTTGTTTTACTAATTTATGTCTTTTCATGACTTATATTAACAATAGATAACTGATAGCAATAAGAAGATACTGCTCTGTCCACTCTTTTGAGAATAAAATCTCTACTCTGACACTTCTTTTACCACTATTCAGATTGGCTTATTATTTTCTCTGTTTTAAAGAGTATGAAATGCATATAATGTTCATGCATATCTGAGCAGGGTGGAGGGGGAAAAAGATATTTTAAGTAAAGTTCCTGAAATAAAAGTAGGACAGGATATAAATTTGAAAACTGTTCACTTCAAACAAGATGCAAAGTAATTCATGAGGGAGAGAGACCAAGACACAAAGTAATACAAGATGGAAACCCATGTTTAAAAAGTACATTTTAAAATAAGATATTACAATGGTAACACTTAAAAACCATGTCCTTAAGCGCCACTTAACCATCTGATCTCCCCCAACTTCCTTAAGAAAGGCAGATTTCTTGACAATCAAGAACACCCAACTGGCCAAAGGAAACTACATTCCAGCATGGCAAAACGTGGTACTTGGCACTCTTCTCTTCCTTTCTCACTTCCTCAAGCATGAGAGGGGAAATGTTTGGAGGGATGCTAAGAGAATTCAAAAATCTCTTTTCCCATTGTTGTTACATTTGTACTGGCAAGACCTGAAGCAGTGGAGTTGAAGGCTGACTGCAATTTCTGTCTACATCTTTGGGACTGAAAGAGCCTAAGCTCTTCCCAGGTCAAAGGAAAAAAGGAACTGACTGCTTAAGATGGGATTAGTATCTATGCTGAAAATTAAACATTCAAATAATTACAGGTGGGTATAACTTTAACTTTGGGCTTCCCTGGTGGCTCAGATGATAAAGAATCTGCCTGCAATGCAGGAGACCCATTGAAAGCAAACAGTAGTGGATGGGAGAGAATAATTAGGAGGTGGTTGTCCTAGTCCAAGTGAGAAATGGTGATACCCTTGATTAATATGTGTTTCAGGGTTTGATCCCTGAGTCAGGAAGATCCCCTGGAGAAGGGCATGGCAACCCACTCTAGTATTCTTGCCTGGTGAACTCCCTGGACAGAGGAGTCTAGTGGGCCACAGTCCATGGGGTCACAAAGAGCGACTTATACTTTATAACTTCATTCATACCAATGAAACTGGTTAAGTGCTAAACTGCTTGTGCAGCAACCAAGCATAACACCTGTCTAGTTTCACAGCCTTTAAAAAATATTATTTGAGTGTAACAAGATGTTATAACAAATCATGAGGGCCAAATGACCTATTGCTTACCAGCAGATAAACCTTGATCAAGACCTAATAGTGGAATGGTAAAAGGAGCATGTGGTTTTCTCCTACATCATCTATATTATCTCACTAGGAAGAAAAGAATACAAGAATTTAAAGGGAAGGCCTGTTAACAGAGGAGTTGTATATACTTGCTTTGCTTGTACCCTGTATTGTTTCTCTCAGAATTTGAGGACAACCATATGTAGGTAGCTAGGTATAAACGCAGGTAAGCAGAATCAATGCTTGTCCTGTGGCTGCATAGCTCCTTAACTTGTCATATATTTTCTTCCTAAAGATGAGACATAATTAAACTTGGTAGGTACTAAGCCAGTGAAAAAGTGGTCAACATTTCAAATTGGTAAACAGCATCAAAGCTTGAAGAACAGAAGATAAACCTGGACAGGCATTAATTTACTCTTAATATGATAAGCTGAAAATTTGTCTCATTAACAGCCATTTAAATACAGCTACCATTTTCCAATTCAAGAAACACATGTTAATCAATGGTATCACCATTTCTCACTCGGACTAGGACAACCACCTCCTAATTATTCTCTCTCATCCACCACTGTTAGCCTTCAATGGGTTTTCCAGGTTGGAAGCAGAACGATAAATTTAAAATGTAAATGTGATCATGTCCATAGCTTAAAATTCTTAAGTGGCTTTGGATTGCCTGAGGATAAAGTTCAAAATCCTCAAAACGGCTTATAAAGTCTTTAACAACATACTGTTGTTAACTTCACCTTTTTGGACCATTTGGCCTTGTTGCCAGTATTTCAGCTCTAAAAATAATTCACTTTCTCCAACCTGTCTTTTCTCTCTGGACTCTAAGCCCTTTGATGTATGCATGATTTCTTGCAATCTCCTTTTTAATTTCTTTTCCCATAGCACTTACCACCTTCTAAATCTATATTATTTATTTATGTACTTTTAGGTTTATTGATTATTTTTCATCCCCTGCTGGAAGATACAAAAGTGGGAATATTTGTGTTCTCTACAGATGTTCCAAGCATCTAGAACAATGCTTTATATCTAATAGGGGCTCAGTAAATATTTGTATGATGAATGAATGAAACTCTTCCATTTCCATAGTTTAATTATGTTGTCAGTGTCTATTTTCTCTGATAGACTAAAAGCTCCATAAAGCAGAATCATGTTCATCTCATTCACCATTCTATCTCTCCTAACAAAATATCTGGCATATTTGATTAGATGAGAATCAAAATGAGATGAAATTGACCTCAAAACGTCATACAATTTCTTTTTGCTTGCAAGCAACCCAAAAGCCAATTCTAGCTAGCTTAAGCACAAAGACATCTGTTGGAAAAATACTGAACTAGTTGATGCAATCTAAGATACAGCTGAAATGCAAAATTGAGGAACAGCAGGAATAAGGACAGCTTCTAGATTACGGCTGTAGAAATTCCTTGATGTGTTTTTTTTTTTTTTTTTTTTTTAACAGCACCACTGTTACTGGGTTTAAGTCTAGCAACTTCTGTGTCTCACAGTTTAAGCCTAATGTTCCAAGGCATGAGCAACCTTTAGCCCACTTTGGGTCAGGTGTCAGTCCTGTGACCATTATACTACAGGGCCAATGGGCAAGGAGCCACCCAATTAGGCATCACTACAAAGAACCTCACCCAGAGGCTTCAATAAGCTCACCGCATTTCAAAGTCAATAGTCTCTCCTTGTCTAGCACTGATTTCTCTAATTTTTTCATTTATTAATATATCCATGAATTCATCACTTGGCCAGCCTCTTGGTTTGGGATTCCTTTTTCCCTACACTCAAGTGCCCTTTCTATTGCCAAATTCAACTTTAAAATTCTAAAAAACATCTTATAATCCTGGGTATCTGTTATTCTTAATTAACATATACTATTTATTTCATATTTGTATTAGATGTGAGAAGCCTCTGGACACGTTTAAAGAAAAAGTAGTTGAAAAGTAGAAATGTCTCCATCTCTACTCAAAAAGATACTGATAAACTATACCAGATTTTCTATGATATAAGGGCTTCCCTTATATATATCTCAGCTGGTAAAGAATCTGCTTACAATGTAGGAGACCTGAGTTCGATCCCTGCGTTAGGAAGATCCCCTGAAGAAGGGAACGGCTACCGACTCTGGTATTCTGGCCTGGAGAATTCCATGGACTGTATGGGGTCGCAAAGAGTTGGACACGACTGAGGAACTTTCACTTCACTTCACTTCACTAATGAACTACCACATATGAATATTCCTGTCCTTTATCAATCAGACAAAACCCAGTAAATGAAACATGTAAGGTCATTAGGGTAAATCACAAGTTCATCAAACAACTGAAAAAAAGATGAAGGGGGTGGGAGATAGTTAATAAGTTAAGGGCAAGTGTGCCCTATTGCTGATGCTGGAAAAAATGCATTTAAAAGGAAGTAATTCTGGCATGGCAAGAATTTCTTTATATTGAAATGGGGAGATATTTTCAGTGAGATGCTGTTTCTTCCCTAGGCTGATGGTTCACTTGACCTGCAGGTCCTTAATTCCATGGAGGCTACTTAGACCAAGAGCTATACATGGTCCTCTCTCAGGAACAAAGAGGTGTGTCTAGAGCCCCTCTGCTCAGTTTTACCTGGGTGTATCCTTTGCATTGGTTGCTTGCTAGTTTTGTAGTTAATCAAAATGAGAGTAACCTTTAACCGCAAAGGTCATTAACAAAGGCCCTTCTGCCTTGGTGATGTGGCATATATCAAAGGAGCATGTTAGCCTGCATTGTAACCTGACATGAAGGACATTTCTTCCTGGTTTATCAAAGAAGAAAATAATTTACTTTACATCCTCATCAAATTCTTCCAGCAAGCACAAAAAGCTAAGAAACCATAATAAAGTTCTTTCCCAACAACTCTGATAAGCTAAGCCTGTTCACTTTGGTCAGCAATGGGCCCAGAGCCCAGGAACTACCAATGTCAGGATTCAGTTGCACAGAAAAAGCAGCTTATTCTCCTTTACTGTTACGCAGAATGGAAAGCAATTTTGATGTTTCCTCTGGTTGCTTCACCAAATTCAAATGATGAGATGAGAAGCACTGCAAACAGGTTGATGAAAATACTGGTGTACAGCTCTTCTGTGACAGCAGGTGGGAAAAGCTTAGCTGGCAAAACCAAGATTATTCACAATGTCACACTTCATCAACTAGATTGTCTACAGGGCCAGAGAGAGGATGAAAAGGACGGTTGCTCAATTGATGGTGTGCAGGTTTTATTCCAGTACTTAAGAAAAGAGGGCTTGTCTGAAAATATCATACTGAGTATTTTCTGGTGGGATATCATTAGTTATCCAGATATGTTCCTAATTGCATGCATGCTTAGTCACTCAGTCGTGTCTGACTGTTTGCGACCCCATGGACTATAGCCCACCAGGCTCTTCTGTCCACGGGATTCTCCAGGCAAGAATCCTGGAGTGGGTTGCCATGCCCTCCTCTAGGGTATCTTTCCAACCCAGGGATCAAATCTGGGTCTCCAACATTGCAGGTGGATTCTTTACCACTGAGCCACCAGAAAGCCCATCAGGATACAATTTTAAATGAGTTAGTTTAAATCAAAATCCTTTTCCTCCTCAGTTTTTTACAGCATGAATTTGAGTAATCTTTGTTCTGCCCTAACATTCACACTGCTACTGCCCTTACACTGTTACATGAATCAAACACTGACTATTGGCTGAAGTTGCTACTAAATAAGATAATTATAATCTTAAGAAGTTGGCATCAGACTTCAATGCCTTGACCACACCATGCCAAATGGTCTCAGAATGCTTATGCATTTCTTTTTAAAAAGGGGGGATATCTTCTTCCACAATACTAGGCCATATCTGCCTTAACCCATTTGGCAAGAAATTAACATAGCTGCTGCCAAGAAGATAGGGATTTGGCAATGAATTCACAAGGTAAAATCCTGCAAGGTGTTTCCATGGGGCACCACCAATGTGAAAAATGATACTGGTGGTTTGCCAATTCAAGGAGTGCAAGTTAGCCAAATACATTTCTCTTGTCCAGGTGTCTGCTTAAGCCAAAAGTGCTGGGAATGCTCTTGTCTAATGAATATTTTTGTTGGAGAAACAATTGGAGGGTTCCCCAATTATGTATGAATTCCTTATGCCAGAGTTAACTGTGACCTTGAGTTAAAGGTCTGAGTTACTTTATATATTTTGAATTTCGACAATTTTGTAGCTTGATGATTTGCAGTTTGAGAATTTAATTAAAGAAATGAATGCTTGCCCCTGAAACAAGTGCACACGTGCATATGCCATTTATCCATGGATTTCCTGGTTAAAAACTTCTGCTCTAGTGACTTAACGCCATTTCCTCAGCTTTGGTGGACATCCAGAACTTGAAAGAATAACTGATTGTGAACACATTAGTTTAAAGTATTCTAGAAGTCTGAGCATCTGTTGCCTCCTGTTCCTTTTACACTAGGGTCATCTCTCTCCTAAGGCAAGGTTCTTTCTCCCCTAGCTTCTTCTGCCATAGGTGCCAAAGAGTGAACTGCATCTCCTGTGGACATTCCTTACTGATTTCAAGGGTTCCTTTCTAAACAGTGTCTGTCTTTCCTAAGATGTAGTTTAGACTGCCTCATTCCTTTTATAATAATGCCAGTCACCATTTGATGAATATCTATTATGGGCCAGACACTTTGCACCTATCCTCTGTAATCTTTTCTCAAAACCTGCAGGTTAGTTTTAGCAAAGGAAACTGTGGTTTCAGAGATCTAGGTCATTGGTCCAGGAGACCTGAGCCAGACTTTCTCTGAAAAGTATTTCCTGACCAACATCACACTGGGTCTAGTGACCTCCCTACATTCACAGCACAGCACCTGGTTGATGCACTGAGCAGTATTTACTATACCGCATCAGAATTACTAGTTCACCTGACTGTTTCACATACTTGACTGTAGGGTTCTTCCTGGACTGAATATGTATTCCAGTGCCTGTTCAGTAAATGAATGGTCATCAATTTGGAACCTAATCCTGGATCAGCTACTAACAAGTGGCCTAATTTTAGGTAAGAGGATTACCTCCTCTGGGTCTCAGTTTCCACTTCTATAAAAATAAGGGGCAGGGCATACCTAGTAAGAACAGGCTCTGATGCAGTACAGTCCCCACAACCAAGGAGTACATGAGAAAAGCCTGGCCTCCATCAAAGGTGGGTGCCTCTAACTCAGCACTGTCCTGCCTCACTGTGTGCAAACTGCAGTGTCTAAGCTGATGCATGCCCTATTGGCAAAGAATGGAAGGCCACTCCACTTACTAATGCTAAAGGGGTTCTACAGAACCCCAATAAGCTTGCCACACTACCTGTCATTGGGATTAGTGTCCATATAAGATAGCCAGAACTTGGTTTTCAATGCTTCGTAACCCTAAAAACGTCGTTCATTAGTTGTTATTTGGCAACATGATATAATAGAATACATGTGGACAGAAAGCCAAAGTTGTTCCCTAAAGTTAACTTTCAGGATGCACTTTCAGTTAGCAAGAGCAGAGAGACCCAACCAGGAACATGATAAGGCTTTTAAAACTGTTGAAAACTGATCAAGTGCCTGCTGTAAGCCTATTTTTCCTACCCCAGTGACAAAAGTACCAATGAAAAATTTATTTTATATGCTTCTATTAAGACTTAGTCTAATTTCTTGGATGACTGGCAAGGCTTCCCACATTAAGGGGAACAAAAAAACCACACAAATGTGAAAGAATTTAGAACTATTACTGCAGCACTGGAAGTTAACATTTTTTTCTCCTGAGCACTTAAGAAGTTTCTCTTCAGTCGTTTAGAAATGTTCTGACTAAATAGTAGAGTAGTCAGCATAGATCAAAAGATATTTGAGAGATATGACATCCTTTTCCTTCAGAAGAATCATGGGAATAGACTGAAGTGAAAGATCTTTTAAAAACACTTCCTTGTAAAGTACCCTAAAGTGGACTTCATAATAAATATGGTCAAACTTCAGGACCATACCCATCTAGGCACTGGGATCCTGCCAAAGATACTGTGCAAAAAAAAAAAAAAAATTAAGAAGATTTGAAAAATTAGAATAAGTAGAAAAAGCACTTTACATGTTCTTTAAAATGATCACTACCTTAGGCAAGATATAGATTTTTTTACTATCAAAGGCAGATAGTAAATAGTTATTCAACCTGCAGCTGACATTGCATGAAGCAGCAATTAGTAAAAATAATTTAGAGAGTAAGATTAAATACCTGAATTTTCAAGTCTCAGAGAAGGTTCTCGGCATAAATTAAAATCATTTCACAATAGAAATAAATCACACCAAGCTCAAACAATCTTTTAAAACTTGGAAACCCACTATTGAGAAAAGTTTCATCATTCAAACTAGTTTCACAAAAGCAGCATCATGATATCCCCCACCTCCCACCACCAATTTATCCAACACCTGCTATTCATGTATAGTCATCACAGAGCACTTCTAGGTATGCTACTGTTAAAATAATTTGTAAGTTTCTTCTAGATTTCTTTTGAAAAACCTTGTGGCTAAATCAATTGATGCAGTATTTCTAGACTTCATTCTGATACAGAGGAAGTTTAAAACAGCAGTGAGTCCATGAATATTTTTTTCGTGATTTGAACGAATTAGCGCTTTTAAGTCACGAGGCAGAACTGGAATCCTGCTCTACAACAGCATTGGATCAGCAAACGTTTCTTGGGCACCGAACATGAGCCATGCTCCCTCTATAGCTGAAAGGTCCATATGTTAGGGGAAGGACACTGACGGAAACAGCCCACCCTGGCCAGGCACCATAGTAACCATTTGCATGAGTTGTTTTACGACAGAAGGTCCTGGTAAGGAACACGGAACTAATAAGCCACCACCAACCGCAGGAGTTCAGGAAAGGTCAAAAGGAAACAGCACATATCCGACCTCCTCCCAGAATCCTTCTCTCCGGCATCCATTTTGGCTGAGCAAGGCGTGTACCACCAGGAAGGACTCTGAATCAGAATGACTGGCTAAAGACAACCCGGAAAGAAATCCCATCACCATAAAACCCGAGACTGCGAGACATGTGGCAGAGCTGTTCTCCTTGGTTCCCTTACCCTACTGCTCTCTGCCCGGGCGCCCTTTCCCAATAAAATCTCTTGCTTTGTCAGCACATGTGTCTCCTTGGACAATTCATTTCCGAGTGTTAGACAAGAGCTCAGTTTCAGGCCGTGAAAGAGGTCCCCATTCCTGCAACACATAGTCTATGGATAAAGCAGGAACTGTGGGTGGAAAATGAACAACTAATGCCTTAATTGTACAAAGTCAACATGGAAAAGAAAAAATGGTAGAGCAAAGCCTTAAAAATGAAAATTTTTAAAGTAACAAAGGATATAACACCAGAGAATTAAAAAAAAAACATATTACCACATATGTGAGGATTCTGTGGCTATTATACTTACAGTTGGTGGACTACGAAACCACATATTTTGAATTTGATGACTATGGTGGCTGCCACCTCTACTTGTCCCATCTGAATATAAGGTATCAACTGCTCAGTACTTCCGAGGTATGACCTCTAAGAAACTCCTAGTGGGTTTCTATCTTTGGAAAACATGTCTTTTTCTCATCCATTGAAATCTTATCAAGAGTGTTGTAACTATAGACTTAAGCTGAACTTGTCATATGAGGACCAGAGAACCAACTCCTGTAGGCTAAAAAATATTACTAATTTATTACCATCAGTTCAGTTCAGTTCAGTCGCTCAGTCGTGTCCGACTCTTTGAGACCCCATGAATTGCAGCACTCCAAGCCTCCCTGTCCATCACCCAAACTCATGTCCATCGAGTCGGTGATACCATCCAGCCATCTCATCCTCTGTCGTCCCCTTCTTCTGCCCCCAATCCCTCCCAGCATCAGGGTCTTTTCCAACGAGCCAACTCTTTGCATGAGGTGGCCAAAGTACTGGAGTTTCAGCTTCAGCATCAGTCCTTCCAATGAACACTCAGTACTGATCTTCTTTAGGATGGACTGGTTGGACCTCCTTGCAGTCCAAGGGACTCTAAAGAGTCTTCTCCAACACCACAGTTCAAAAGCATCAATTCTTCGGCACTCAGCTTTCTTCACAGTCCAACTCTCACATCCATATATGACCACTGGAAAAACCATAGCCTTGACTAGATGGACCTTTGTTGGCAAAGTAATGTCTCTGCTTTTTAATACGCTATTACTATAGTTACCACTTATAATGCTCATATTCTATGCCAGGCATTTATCATGCCATTTTGTTTTCATAAAATCTCTTTGATGTGGATACAATTATCTCCACTTTGCAAATGAAGATGAGGCTTACAGTTTTCAAGTACTCTGTCTAGGACCACATGGATTGTAAATGGCAGACCATGCTTTAGAAGTGACGCCAGGGTTGGAACTTAAAGGTAAACTCCCAAACACTATGCTATTCAGTCTTTTCACGCTCCACAATATAGTGTGAACTCACACTCTTTAAAACTACATAATAAAAGCACTTACTTATCAAGAAAACAATATACAATATTTTCCTGATTTTTCAGTTGTTCATGAATTCCCCTAGATTTACGATGTTCTGTTGTATTAGAGAAATTACCCAGGCTTGTTAAAGTAGTTCTCAGGCATTTTTAAATGCTAGTGGGCAAAAGAAGACCATGATATAGAACTTTTCCCCAGTACTTTGGACTATTCTAATTCTTACAGAATGAGAAGCAACATTTCTTCAGCTCTTCAAAAATCTTTGGAATGTAAGAGACCATCTATTAACGGGTATGATATTAACCACTGTATGTATCGTAACATATACACTATACTAGTGAATTTTGAAGAAATAGGGATTGATGGCTCTGTTGTCTTACTTTTCTTGTACATGATTGGGGGGAATATTAGGTGTACATACATGTATACATGCATGCACACACACAAATGACTAAATAATGCATTTCTAAATGAATATGTGCATTCATAAGCTTACACGGAGATGAGAGATTGCCTGAGTAATAATTAGCATGGTGGTAGAAGGTGGTGTACCTAAAAGTCCCAGGATTTAAGAATGAAATAGACCACAACTCCTGAAATTGGTAAGAATAGATACATGCACCAGTGTTTAGTCAAATGCCACCAAGATAATTGGTCTGTGTGTTTTCTTTGGTATACCTGTTAGAAATTCCTCATTTCCCTATTAGAAAAGGTAATTTCAAATCCCTGTTGGTGATTTAGTATGACAGATTCTCATTGTAGCAACAAAAATCAATTTCTCATTTATCTGGAGTTCCAACATGATTTTAAATATCCTAAATGTAAGAAAAAAGAAGACAAATTCTATGTTTCTATGCTCAGTGTACTACATATCTGCATGTGTCAGAAGGTCAGCACATGGGGTAGTATAGAGGGATGTTTACCTCTCCCCACTTTGCCCACCAAAGTTTAAGCTATATAGAATTTAATGTAAAATAAAGTACATATACTTCATTTTTAATTACTTTCAGATAAGGAGTAATTATTAATTACTAAAATAATAAATATTAACAGGAGAAAAGAAAGAGTAAAATATAAAAGGCACATAAAGTATATAGAAAGTATATAAAGCTACATGCTAAAAAGTGTATAATAGCAACACTATTTAGTACTAGACTTTCCTGTAGCTCAGATGGTAAAGAATGTGCCTGCAATGCAGGATACCCGGGTGCAATCCCTGTGTGGGGAAGATCCTCTGGAGAAGGGAATGGCAACCCACTCCAGTATTCTTGCCTGAAGAATCCCATGGACAGAGGAACCTGGTAGGCTACAGTCTGTGGGGTCGCAAAGAGTTGGACATGACTGAGTAACTAACACTATTTAGTATTGGGGTACACAGTTGAGGAACAGTGTTATAATTTGCTATAAGTCAGTGTAATGGTGAAAATAATGATTCTTTTGCCATAAAGAAGGACCTAAACTGATTTCCACTTTGCTCAACAAAGCAGAATGATATGTACCATATCTTACTTCCATGAAACCAATAACCATTAAAGAAAAGCTGGCCATTTAAGTTATAAACTTTACATATTTGGAAAATTGGTTAATTTAGTAGATTACTTTCCAACTGTCCTAGACAAAGTATTACTATAATGTTGCCATCTGTCTAATAATATGGAATAAAAATAAGACCTTTAAAACCATCTTACAATTTTATTATCCTTATACTCTTCAACAAAATGAATACAAGTCTATTTACATTTTAGAATAGGCAATAAAAATGCAATCATTTGCTTTGTTTCCTAAGAAATGCCAGGTTAAGATGAAAAAATGTGATTGTTTTGAATATTCAATTATTTTGAACATTTTCCATCTATATGTTGTAATTTTATTCTTCTTTCTTTTTCATACGCACCAGAAGTTCAGGAGAAGGACACATATATTGATAATCCAACCTAAAACCTACACACACAATTTTGAGACAACAACAGTTATTTGTAGATTTTAGATTATGTTCCATCCTGCTAGACTGAGTACAACATGTTTGCCCTAAAATCTTTTCCAAGCTTACAATATGGTCTCTCGTTTCAAATGATGACAAAGACAGATTGGTAATCAGAAAGCAGGAAATTAATTTTTGAAAAATCCTTAAAGATTTCTTTGAAGTCTGATATAATACCACCTCTTAAAGTACACTAAGTGTATGTCCTTCAATGATTTGTTTTTACATTATTCTATTTACTCTTAACTTTCTAAATTTAATTTCATTTGCATTTATAGAAATGCATTTTTCTATATGCATTTAAGTATCCAGACCATGAACTTACTAGGTACCTGCTGCTGAGATTTGTATGGAAGCTGTATGGTTCAAGCAAATGCAAAAAAGACTTCAAAGTTTTGAGTGAATTTGCATAGAGACATAAATTCTCCAGGATATTCAAAGCCATAAATTTGCTGCAGGACATATATAGCTCTCTCATGGCTCACGAAAGCACAACAATTCTCTTTATTTCACATTTGTCTATTACCACATTTTCTACAAGACTCTTCACAGGCGCTCCTTCTTTGCCCGCACTGTTTTTATTTCTACATTCAGAATGTGCTAACGGGTAGTAGCAGTTGCATTTACAAAGTTAATAGTGCTGGACAGGCTAAATGAACTTTAAACCTAGTTCTTTCCTCTTCCCTGTGCCCTGCCTGTAACACATGTAGAGGGTTGGTAGGTATAAACTCTGGGCATGACCTGAGCTAAAAGTAAAGAGGTTTGCTTTTCAAAATTGTTGGATAAAATATAGTTGACTGTAAGAAAGACTTTATTTGGCTGTTTGAAATACATGTATGCATGTAGTATGTATGCATACATATATAATATATATATCATATATATTATATATAACATATAAATATATAAAATATATGTAAATATGTATTTCAAAACAATTATATACCTATATATAAAACAAAAGTAACCAAATATATTCTTTGGACCAAAGGACAGCATTTTCCATTCAACATAAAAAGGAGCGATTGACTTAAAATATACCCCCTTAAGCTGCAGTCATTACTGAAAGTTACAAATGAGAGTTTAGAAGAAAATGGCAGTTTATTTCTTTTTACAAAACTCATACAAAATATGAGTATCTTTTCCTAATTTAATCTCAGGATCCTAGATAAATGTCAGAATGTCCCCACAGAGAGATAAAGGATGAGAATCTGGCCCTAAACGACTACTATGAAGTGATTTCATAAATATTTAAAATACTTGTCCTTCACTGTTTTAAATGGCCATTCTCTTGTTTTGGTCTGCCCCTCATGCTCTCCGTACCCCATTTTAAAATAACAGATATTAGTGCCAAACCACCAAATCTTGATAATCATTATAATAAAATTAATACCCCCCTTTTTAATGCAAAAGAAAGTAATTATCTAAACATGTGCTAGCTCTTTGTAGGTAAGGTTCATAAAATTCACTCAAAATATCTTAGGCAAATATGAAAGCATAAAGCAATTTCACGACAAAACATTATTTTGCCTCTTCCATCTTTCCAACTTATTTTCATACACATATAACTATAATGTAAACATATAAATATCTGATGCAAATTACAATAACATTTTTCCCCATCAGCATTGTAACTGCTGAATTGATATATTTGAAAATTTTAATGACATAGATAGTCTGATCATGCTGCTTTAATTAAGTTTACTTAAAAATATGCTTTTTAAATAAAAAAGCAATATGAACAATAAAAGTGAGGACACATTTGTTTGGTTCAGGTCAGACTTTACTATGATGTAATCACACATTTTACGAAAGTGTGAAATTTAGTCCATGGAAAAAGACTTTTTTCCTGCCTGTGACATTTATGAGGTTCACTTCACAATCCAGACTTAACTGAAAGGAAAAGTCATAGGAAGCTGAACATGTTGAGTTCAAAATAGCATTATCTAAAAAGTCCCAAAGAAAATTAATAACAATTATGAAAATTAAAGTATTTAAAGGATGCAACCCCCAAATAAGAAATTATTTCTTTGATAACATGTTTAGTAATGAAATACAGAATGAAGACTCTCCAAAATGAACCCTCTCTTAAAAGGAAATGAAAATATAACTTATTGAAACTGTCCTTATGGTATCATGTGGGTTATGAACAAAAGAATTCCATTATTTAGTTCCAGATACCTCACAAGAATCTTAGGTTCTTATTTAAAACAAAATTCTTAAAAATGTGAAAATCCTCTAAAACTTTAAAGTCTTGACATTCAACTAGATGTTTCAACCCAGATACCTCCCTGCAATCAAAAACTTTCTCCAAAATGGAATTATTTAGAATCCTCAATCCAATTTTTTTCTCCCATGACATTATTCCATTGGAACAAAACACCCACGTTTCAAATTGAGACAACATTAAGAAGATTTAATAAACTAGTTAAGGGAATCTGAAAATCGAGAACACCCTGCCGATTTCCACAATGAATTAAAATAGCCAATCCTCATCGGTGTCTTTTATAGAAATAAAATCAGGCGCATCACGAAATCTGTCACCGTACCTGCGTGCACTTTAAACGACTACGGCACACACGCTGTAAGATCTTCACTCTGAGACATAAAGCACACTTCATGTAACTGCTGCAAAACACTGCTGCAGAGGAGCCCAGTGCATTTTTTTCGGGCAACTGATCCAGCTTTCCACCAGCCCTGTGACCTTTGAACTCCCTTCTGCCCCCCCTCCTCTCGCTTCTGCAGTCAAAGCCTCGGAGCTGGTCTCATTTGCATAAGGCTCGGGCAGCCCTCCAGCAGCTGAAACGGAATGCTGGGTAAGGAATTGTGGAACTGCAGTTCTGCCAGAATACCTGAATCACCCGAGAACTGGAATCCGCGATAGGGGGTGGGCACCGACTGCGCCGGGCTGCCCGCATCACAGCCCCACCCCCAGCCCCCCTTGTCTATTAATGTATAAGTGTTTTTAACTCTTTGTTTTAGAGTCCTGCTTTCCCCTTCCCCACCAAAAAGAAGCTGTCAGCAGCGACTATGGTAACCAAGGAAACCCAAATAGTCAAATACTTCATTTAAATACATGTGGAAGGCCAATTTAAAATTTTCATTAACTCCTCTTGTTTTTGAAACATAGCTATTTTTCCCCCCTTGGAAGGCACAGTGCACGCATAATCAGGAACATAGGATATTTCTTTTTGTTGTGGTTTAAACAGCATCTTACAGGCATTGAGTACATGAAGTCACTGTGGTAATTCTATAAAATGTTAAATGCGCCCTAGTGCCTTAAGATCATCCTAAATGATGTCCGAGAAATTAATTGTAAAGAATTTAGGTCCTACGATGCCTTTAAAACAACACAGCAGTAAAAATGTGGAGCAAAGTTAAACTATGTGTTTTGATCTAAAGATTCATGCAGCAGTAACGCTTGTCTCTCTTTGGCAGAGATGTTCAGTGTTGTGCTATTATTTGCTAGAGTTATTTCTTCCCTTGTCTTCCTACACACAGCAGTCTCTCTATTTAAAACACAAACTCTCTTGCTCATAAACCTAAGAAGTGATTATCTTCTAGGTACAGAAGGTCATGTATACATATTTTTATAAATACCCATGAAGGCACATATTCTTTTCTAAATGGTGAGTCAATGGAAGTATGCATCATCACATAATTAATCCATTCTTCTTTTTAAAATTAAGCTAATTTGTTTTCTCCTTTAATGAGTGAGTAATATTTAGGAAATAAAAGGTTTAATGCAATAAAGAAATATAACATGAAAAATAAAAGGCACACAACAGATTAATATAGATATATGCTATTTTATACTTAAATATAAAATGCATTGTTCTGGGAGATAGCATTATTAACATTTCAAAATTTTCTTGGTTTTAAAATTTGTTATTTAAATAATTAACTATGTTAAATCTCTTGTAGTACACTGAAAGATATCAATAAATTTTGAATGCTATATCATCCAATTCATAAAACACAAACTATTGCAGTACAGAATTTTTTAATCCTGGAAAAATAAATGTGAAGATTTTTATTTGAGCTATTTGTTGGTATTCTGCCATATGTTATTTCTGCGTTATAGAAGGTTAGAAATTACTGAATGATTTTTTTAACCCATAAATTTTTAAATAGGATAAATAACTTTTCAGTTTACTATAATCATATAAACATTTCTCTATCACATCTGACTACATCAGCCATTTAATTGAGTTGGGTCAATTCAAGTGCATCCTTCATATTACACACTGTAAATATCTTGCAAAGTTTTTAAGGCAAAATGCACATCAGCCCATCCTAATTTAAATCCAATCAAACACAAGGAAGTGTTGGAGTAATTTATAAAATCACTGACCTGTTCAAATAGCTGTAGTCTTAGTCCTTGCACTCTTTTTTCATTAGAATCCAAAATAAATTGATTAACATTTTCTAATGTGTGTCAGCATCACCGAAGGCACTGTTCTTCCTGGTTCAGCGGAATCTTCTGAAATTTGCCAGCCCTGTGTTTTATTGCTGGTACCGTATGCTTTATTGTTCATCGACAAGAGCTTCACTCTGCACAAAGACTCATTACCTACTGCTTGCTGCACGGCATCAGCCTCACTGAGGCTGCCTATATGTGATCACATGGGAGTTTTGTCTGAGAAAGCCAGGCATGCCACTGACTTCACTGTGTCTATGGATATTTTTATCAGCTGAGGTCTGCTAGGAGGAAGGAATAACAGATTAGGGAGCTGCTCTAAGTCATTAATGCAGCACAACTTATGGAAATCCCTTCACAAGATTTTTTTATTATTATAATAGAAAACATTTGAGCAGGAATTCAAAAGAAGTTCACTAGATTTCATTTTAATAGGAGGCTGGAAAATAATTTAAGGAAGGGGAACTAAGGAAAAAGCTGTTTCCCACCTTTTGCTTTCTGAAAGTACTTTTGTACAAATGTTATTAAAGAACCTTACTGAACTGAATGATTTGACAGTATGTTTAACCTTTAGATTGCTGGTGTTTCTTTTTCTTGGTTGTTTTCTAAAGGATAAGTCACTGTTTCCCTCAAAATCGCCTCAATGAAAATCT